>NC_079449.1:36148561-36448561 GCF_903798145.1 Danio aesculapii
ACTCCCCACTTTTCCTCACACAAACAAATCCATCAAGCAGACACTCACACGAGCCAGTCCACGGCAAGGATGAGGGACAGGTCATTGGTGGGCAGTCCCACTGACTCCAGAATGATGGCCAGAGTCAGCACTCCTCCAGCAGGAATCCCAGCAGCCCCCACACTGGACGCCGTCGCAGTCACACTAACACACAAGATGAATAAAGTCAATCTGAAGCCTCAGACTGCAGCAGTATGAAGATAAAAAACAGTCAGTGCACTCACAGGATAGTGATGACCTGCACAAAGTTCAGTGGGATCCCGTTCAGCTGAGCGATGAACACGGCAGCGACACACTGGAAACACGCGGCTCCATCCATGTTGACGGTTGCACCAATGGGCAGAATGAAGCGGCTGATGTGCTTAGACACGCCGTTGTTTTCCTCAACACACTTCATCATTAGGGGCAATGTGGCAGAGCTGGGACGAATAAAAACAATAATAAAATAGTGTAAATTTACAGCCATTTAAGCTTTGTACGCAATTATAGGTGTTCTTCACTAATATTGGCACCCTGGATAAATATGAGATAAATATGTGTATGTTGTTGAATCATTTGCTGTTCAAAGAATTTACAAAAATGTTGGAAATACATGTTTGGCCTACTTTTTTGTGAAACTTTAAAAACTTATTTGCACATACAAGATTGTTATTTGAAATGAAGACACACAACATATGTGTGTGCACATAGGGAGCGGCACACACTAGGTTTTTTCAGGCACACCAACAATACAGGGAGTAGTTGACTTGAATTTGAGGTTTTGCCCTAATGGTGGCCATTTTTGCTACTTTCTTAATAGCCACTTGGCATTTTGTGAAACTCAACCTTTTGTCTCAAATCACAGCTCTATTCTTTGGTTTTACCCATTAAGGTTGAAGACAGAGCGAGTTTGGTTGATGGGTTTTCACATGCACATGTTTGTTCTCAATGAGAGCAGAGTTTTTTTTGTTAAAAGTTTAAGCTGAAGAGCAAGATGTTAAACAAAAATATTTCTCACAGCCTTCTTTGCTCATTTACCAAGGGCGTTAACATTAGTGAAATGCACTCCAAATCACAGATACAGATTTACCATTCAACAATACAACACAACGAATGGGAATAATAACACATGATAGTAATACATGATCCTTTTGTCCATTTAAGGGTTGCATGTTGTGGCGTCATGTCCTATTTTTGTCTCTGGTACATGCTGTGATCATATTTTTGGTTACCACACATAGTGTGGAAAGAAGTGAACAGAGATCTATCTTTTGAGCAGTCTCAAGAATAAAATAACAGATTCACACTTACTCAAATGAACCAAACTGTGAACACACCCCGAGTCTTGTTTAGTTGTAATTACAACTTATATACCAGAGCTGCACTGTACATTGAAAAAAGATTATTTTTGCAATAATAGTTTATGAAATATCCATATCGCAGAGAGGGGAGATAAGAGCAATTTCAGAGTTATGGATGTGACATTATGATGTTATGGGACCGGAAAAATGTCAATCTGTAAAGGTTTTTTACATTTTAAATGAGGAAAATAAAGATGCGTTATGGATGTGACCAGAAAAGTCTGCGAATTTACAGTATACAACATACTTTGTAGAAATTCTGTGAATTAAACTGCACAACTCAAAAAAAATAATGCTAATAAAAAAAGATAAGGGGTCACTATGGAATAAAAATGATTGACTTGATTTTATTTTTGTAATTTTTTTGCATTTATGAGGAAAAAGCTTCACTATAGATGTGACGCCTCTAAGTTATGGATGTGACAGATGTGAAATTGCCACTTTTTTGACTTTGGTAAATCTGTAATTGTAAATCTGTTTTTTTGGTAAATCTGTAATTGGTAATAACTGTTTGAAAACATTGACAGACATTTTTTTTATATATAAAAAACTTAGAAAGGGTTTTGCTATTTTGGTGAAAACTTAAATTTTTTTTCATGGCATGCTTGACATTTGCATGGGATTGCTCATCAATGTTATTTGTGTGCTGCATGTATAGGTTGTTTATCCAAATCTGACCAATCAGATGGGACCTTACTATTTTTATACACTCCTCCCCAGTTGGTGCTATTAAGCTACTGGCTACATTGGTTCCAAAGTGAACCGTGTGCCTCAGAGCACATAGCTGAAAATAAATACTAATGGTGGCAGTAAAGAGAAGCAATGAAAATAACAACAGCCAGTAAGAATATTAATATCTGCTTTTAGTGATTTAGTCATTTTGTAGTCATTAATAGCATTTTAAAATCTAAATGTTTGCAACCTGACATCTATTACATGTTTATTTTAGTACTATCATTAGTACTAATGATTAGTAATGCTAGAAGACTATTTAAATTGCTAATAAAACTAGCATTTCTCTAGGTAAAAGTTATCACACCACACTCAAAAACAACATTGCATATAGTATCACATTCACCATATCAAGAAGCTGTATTATATACTTCATGACTGGAATGAAAAGAGAAGATATACATTCATAAACAGACCATGGCTGCACAACAGATCACAAAATTATCATTATCGGGACAATAGTACATGTAATACAAGTATCAAAGACGTGTGATGAATTAATTTTATTTTATGCAGTGGCTAACTAAAATTGCCCAATCAGATGGGGCCTTACTATCTTTATCCCCACCTCCCCAGCAATTGCTGTTCTGTTATTGACTAGAGTGGCCCAAAGCTAAAAATAAATACCAATGGCAGGAGTAGAGACAAGAGAGAAAATTAACAACAGCCAATCAGATTCAGGAATATCTGCTGTGGTTTCTTTCATTCCTAGTGTTTTAGAGACTAAATGTTTGCACCTTGACATAGTTTTGTAGTCAGAAATAGAATGAATAAGATCTAATAATTCATTTTACCTGTTTATTTTAATATCATTAAATAAAGGATTTAAAAACATGGCTAATAAATAAATACCATTTTTTTCTAGGGAAATGTTACATCTTTAGAAATATCATTAACACAACACTTAACAACATTACATATTTTTCCAGTATCGTACAACCCTAAAACAGACAGATTTATCTTAGAGTGAAGAAAATTGTAATAACAATCTTAAGAATTTCTCTCTTTGCTATTTACCAATTCATGGAAGTGCGAATGTGAAAAATGAACCTTTATTTTAGGAGTAGCAGCTGCTTATTTACCTGGAGGAGGTTCCAAATGCAGTAGCCAAAGCAGTGACCAATCCCAGCAGGAAAGTGTAGGGGTTCTTCCGTGTAATTATGAAGTAAATGAGTGGCAGGACGAGGAGCCCATGGATGGCATGACCAATGACACAGCAAGCGATGTATTTCCCCAAGCTGGTGAACAGCAAACTAACATCGTCCATTTCCACAATCTTGGCAGCAACCAGGAACATTATACCCAGTGGTGCATACCTTTAGACATCATGATATGGTGTGACGAAAGCAAAGAGATTAATGGACAGGGCTTCTTAATCTAATTAAATCTGGAGCAAAATCAATAAAAAAGTACACCATGTTCACTTACCACATGATCCAGGAGACCAGCACCATGGTGGCCTCATTGAAAGAGTTGAAGAACTTCATAAGAATCTCTCCTTCGGCTCCAAGCTTCCTCAAAGCCACCCCAAAGGCCATGGCAAACACAATAAGACCCAGGATGTTCATGCCATCCACATCTGTACCGACTGGAACCTAAAATACAAATCCATAATTTACAAAACTCTATCAAACCACTAAGAATTACATTAATATATAATGTAATATATAATATATAAAAAAGGTATACACTGTATATGCATAAATAAACATTTTTTATAAAGTTTTCTAATGTTTCTTACATTACAAAAAGTTGAACTTACATTATATTTAAACAAAATATTTTTAAAGACAGAAAGACTTTACCTTTTCCAATGAGAAGACACTTGAGTTGGTGTCATTTTTGACAAACTTGTAACCAGTGGCATACTGTGAAGGGGAAGAAATATTCAGAATCGAATAAATCACGTGACATAAAACTTATTTTGTCATGTTAAACTCACCGACTGAAAAGCAGCTGCAACCAGGTTAGATGGGAAGATGTTTCTGAAAGAACAAAGAGACAAGTTTTAGGTCTTTGACTTTCACTCCAGATGCAAAGGAATTAAACAATTGCATCACAGTAGGGTTTCTGCAAAATGCATGGCCAACCATGACAGGTTTTTTGTTATTCTAGGTATACCATGATGTGTAAATGGTCACACTTCGTCTCAAAGACTTTGATATGCATACGAATGCAACAGCCAGAAAATGCAAGCTTGTGCGATAAATATCTCATGTTGCTGCATTCCAAAGTGTAGGCACAATTTCAAGGTTTACCACAGTTTGGAAATTTTTTCTGTTATACCATTCTTACGGTATATGTACTATTTTTTATTAAGTTTCCCCTTTTTGTATGTCCAGCAGAAAAGATATCTAAAGATGCCATTTTAATATGTAAATAATCTGTGTTTTTTTAAACTAATAATGACAGCAGAAGTCAAAGATTCATTTGAATTATGCCTGACATGTTTACCATTACAAATACTTTAAATGTTTATATATTGATATATTGTGTTCAAAGGGGAAACAACGTTTTTTTACTAAGCATTTAAACTTATTTTAGAGCAGTAATCACAATAATAATAATAACGAGAAACCATATTTTATCCAAGGTTATCATATCGTCAGAATCATATACCAGCCCATGCCTAGATTGATCACCTGCAAAATTGGATTACATGATTGCGAGAGACTAATAGAAGATCCAAACGTGACCTCTCTGTACAGAAATGTAAACTATGGAGCAATCGCTCACTTTTTCAATGTCTAATCATCTTGTTTTATCCTGCCTTTTTATGCATGCTCAAACTCCAGTGTCTGCAGCTTAATTCACGTGCAGTGTACATTCAAGCGAATGCACAGAATGGTGCGCTCTTAATAAAATCAGGTCAGCAATCAGAGGTGAAATTTTATCTATGATTTAAATTAACGATTGTGGATTACCGCCTTCAAACTGCAAATGCGAGTACGGAAAAGCTCAGTGTACAATATCCCTCAGTTAATGAAACAAATTTGTGTAGCACTAAAGCCAACTAACAGCCTCCCCGGGTCCTAATGCCTGTAACACCACTTATTCTCATAGGGTGCTCAACAGTGTTTATTCAACAGTGTTTCTCAGCCACGTTCCTGGAGGACCACCAACATTGCATGTCTTTGAAGTCTCCTTTTTCTGTCACAGCTATTTCAGTCTCTGCTAATAAGCTGATGATCTGAATCAGGTGTGTTTGGTTATGGAAACATGAATATGTACAGAGCTGGTGGTCTTACAGTAATGTGGTTGAGAAACACTGCTCTAAACCTTAGTCCAGGGGTCACCAACCCTGTTCTTGGAAAGCTACCTGTCTGCAGATTTCAGTTGCAACCTTGACCAAACACACCTGTTTGTAATCATCAAGTGCTGCTTCAGGTCCTAATTAATTGGTTCAGATGTGTTTGACCAGAGTTGGAGCTGAATTTTGCAGGAAGGTAGCTCTCCAGGAACAGAGTTGGTGACCCCAGCCTTAGTCGGTCCATCAGATGGTTTCAATATTTGAAATGGATGAAACGACAACAAATATTTACTTCGACAAGAACTTATACCATGTTCACAACATTGGCCAATTTTGCCACGATCAATTAGACAAAGGGTCTAGTAGTGATTCATACACAACAATGGATATCAAGAGGTCAGAATATGGAGTTTTATTTTTCTAGAGCGTGTCACATTACAGATTCAACACCATGTCTGGAACAGGTTCAGTCAAATCTGTAACCTTGACCAATAGGAACGGACTTTTAAATACACAGCTTTTAAAATGAGAAAATTAAAAATATGATGGTTTAAGTGCTGCTAGGTGCAATTGTGCAATGGAGTGTCTAGTGTCAAGTTTTTTAAAGGAACATGCTTTGTTAGCCATTACTGGTTTATGTTTTGTTTCCAGACGTCTGTCCTTCATAGGTCGGGAACAGCGTCTAAACTGAAATGTTTCTTGCTCAAAACAAAAACCTAGCAGTCAAAAATCACATTCTAACGTCCTTGCAACAAATACATGTTGAAATAGTATCAAATGAAGTATAATTAAAAAGGCTGTGCATCAGGCTGCATGTATACACTGAGCTTTCACATCAAACCAAAGTATATTTAGGGTATTAGCCAAAAGGTGGTGAGAGAACAAAGATCAAATTTTACCCCTCTCAAATTAATAAAAAAAACAAAAAACACTCCAGATCAAGCAATCCCTGAGGGGCCTGCTCTCACGAGGTGTCTCATGTGGAAATAACTTGGAGTATTTAGTCAGATTATATCCCTCCACTAATCCCAACTGCCAGCATTACCCCGTACCCTATTCCCCTATTGAGCACTAGGACCTGCCTAGGGATGAGGATTAATGATAAAAACAGACATTTATTCAGGAATATTCCTGCATCCCTGACCTTAATATGCTGTACATTTGATAAAAAAAAGGAAGTATTTAAATGAGATGGAAATATAATCCCTGGTATGATACATGCTAACATTGTATGTTCCCAGTGAAACATCAAAAACATATGTGTGTGAATAGCATTTAAAAAGAAAACTAATTAAAACAGTAAAACATTTTAATTACAGACTAGATTCTGTATGTGTATGGAATTTTTAACACCTAAAGAAACCTTGAAGGTATATGGAGGACAGTATATCCTAACTTAGCAGCCGAAGCAAGACAAGACTGGAAAGCTGAGAGAAAACTAGCATCAAAATAGATGTGCAACAGGCCTTTTCCCAGACAGCAATCACTGCCAAGTGCCCATAGCAGGGGGTTGTAAACGCCCCAAATTTTCTTTGTCTAAATGGAAAGAATTGAAATTTCCTTAATGAAACCCAAACGCAGAGAAAACAGCATTAGAAAACCAGTAAAACCGGTTTATGCCACTGAAATACTTGACTAATGATGCGCTGATGTTCTCACAGTGTTTCCTATGGAATTCCAGATGGCTGAGCACTTTTTTTGAAACCATTTACCGCTATTGATGTGGTAAAGTGACAAACGCTGACAATTTGATGACTCAGCACAAAGCAAGTATGGCATGTAAGAAGTCATGGACATTCTTGTTTTCTGTGAAGGCGTGTAAATAGTGCAACACGTCAAACAGGATGTCAATAAAACGTGGCATTACACACACCTTACTGTAACTTTCGTCAAAGATTTAGCTGAAGTCTGCCGTTTGTTGACATATTATAAGTAACGATTAGCGCACTAAGGTAACCATGCCCTGACTTTGCCCTATCTAAAATAAACTCAAAGTGTACACACACACACACACACAAAGGCCATGTTGGGGAAAACAGAAGGTGTATTTCAGGTTTACACAAAAATAAACAAATTAATCACAGGAAGAGTTTTGTTATGAACCTGTGTGTCGTTCAAAAACCAACTGACCTGTTTTCATCAATAGAATAAAAAAAGAGAATTTTAGAAAAATGTACAAGCTGCTGTTTTCCATTCCTTGTTTTTGATATCTTATAGCGGGGTGTCCAAACTCTGTCCTGGAGGGTCCAGGAAGTTTCTAGTACATCTAGTAAGAGCTTGATTAGCCGGTTCAGTCATGTTTGATTAGGTTTAGAACTAAATTCTCCAGGAGTTTGGACACCCCTGTCTTATGGCATAGCTAATTTAAAAATATAAAATGTACTCAATTACTCACCCTCAAGTGGGTGAAATATCCCTTTAAATTCAGTTTGTTCTGCAAATTTCAGAACATTTTTGAAAAGATGTTAAAATTACCATGTGATGGCCACCAGTGTTGGGCAATAACACGTTACTAGTTATGTGTTACTGTAACGACATAGCTTTTAACAGCAACTAATACATTAACGCATTACTTTTTAAAATACATTTACTTTGTTACCGCTACAATATGATGCTTGTCCATTACTTGGTAAATTAATTAATTTTGGCTGCAGTCTAGCCTACATCTTTACAGCGGCGACGCATTGTGGAATTGGTGGATGCCAACCAACCACTGTAAAGGAGATGTGTCGTGTACGAGGCGCCAGACAAGACAAAAGTAAAGCGAAAGCAAAGAGAACAGTTGTGCATGAGAGAGGCCAAGTGTGCATGCGAAAAAGATCAAATGCGCAGGAGGTAGGCTGAGTGTGCATGTGAGAGACAGAATACAAATGTAATGTATTGTAGACAAAGTGTGCGCATACGAGAGAGTGAGAGACTTTTAACGTTACTATTATTAATTATGATTACTAATACTACTATGTTTGTTGTTTCAAATAAATACGCACACATTTGTTATCTGTATAACAAACTTGATTAGTTTAGTAGACACAGTGACATTTCTGAACACGTTATTTAAATGTATAAGTGTTGTATTGCTCAAAAAATTTATTATTGTTAAACATTTCTATAGCTGTGTAAAACAACAAATTTTGCACTTTGAATATACACAGTTTAATTTCCATAAGTTGCTGACATACCACGTTTAATCCGTGGTTAGTTTGATAATTGCTCATCGATTTCATTTGAGCAGCTGCATTTTGTTTTGTTTAAAATGCACAAAATTTATGGTTGTCTATAAAAGCCTTTTTTTTGGTGCCGAATTTTACCAAATTGATTCTGAATGATAATTCAGATTACTCTTTATTATTTCATAAAGGTTTTGTATTTGTTGTATATTGTCCCTATTTTCATACTCAAGCTGTGAAAGAACCTGTAAGGGTTAAAAAACAAACTTTTATGATGCTGAAGCAACTTTATTTTTTGCTTTTTTGTTTCTGAATATATTATTCAGCTGGTTTATCACCTTGTTTTCATTTTTGTACAGCTGGTCTGACTTAAAATGTAATTTTTAAGCACTAATTTATTCAAGTCTGTCTTGTGTTTTAGTTGTGAGAATGCAAATTATTTAAAACTGTGAAGCTGATCAACAGTGTATTCTCCATGCAGCACTGAAGTAATGTTATAAGGGCATTAATGGGAGCATTAAAACGTTCTTTGGAAAAGTAACTCAAAAATTATGTTTAACAGTAATCGATGTAGTAATTCGTTACCTTTTAATGAAGTAACAAGTAACTAACTAGTTACTATTTTTTGTAATTAGCACAACACTGTGGGCCACCATGTTGGTCCTATTTTGAGATGAACATACCATGGTCACTTTGAATGAATAATAAAAAAAGCTTGGGCATTCTTCAAAATATTTCAGAAAAGGAAGCTCATATTAGTTCCCAACAAGATGACATAAGATTTACGATAAACATTATCTTTTTATTTGCGTAACACAGAAGTATGGGAGCTTGTTAAACAACATGTCTGTGTTTTGTCAGACTCAAACCTGATAAGACAATACAACTACAGATAACAGATAAAAAAAAATTGATCCTTGAGGAAAAGAAAAAACGAAATGTGAGTTTAAAAAAAAAAAAAAACATTTGCCAAGCCAAGAGATCTATACTACACATGCCAAAACCTACTGTGTGTAGACTATTCAAACACCAACTGTGTCCAACTGTGTGCGGGCAGAGCTTAAGAGTGTGAAATTAATAGAGCGTTGTGGTGGTCTTTGTAACTGTCTGACATGGAAAACCTCCAAGTGAGAAGCCCCTTCGATAAATGGCACAAGCCACATCAGCTGCCTAATTAACCCTGCTTTTATTGTGCATGTCTGCGTGCGAGCACGATTGAGCTGCCCTCATGTGGACAGCACATGCCGCCTCATTGACTTCCACTGGAGACACAAAAGAGAAAATGTTTCAGCTTGGCTTTAAACTGGGATTCTATCTTCGGCTCCAAAAACATTCAACACAAGTAGATGGAAGAGATGCCACTATAGTCCACTATATTGTGAAACTTTGGGTTTGCTGTTTTGTTAAGTTGCAATAAAAAAAGTTTGCTCATTTAAAAAAATTATGTACAAAACTATTTAGATTATTTGCATATATGATTAGTTTATTTAATTTTTCGCATGCATTTTTAAAATATATTAGTAGTGCATTTAATCATTATAGTCTATTATGATTATAGTTGTAAATGGAATGACATGTCAAAAAGCTTTGTGACTTTTTTTGCATTTCAGGTTTGTTACTTTAATCAAAATTAATAATAATAATAAAATATATAATATAATAATAGTAATAACAATAACAAGCCTTTTCACAAGACAGTAATTATATTTTCAGCATCTTAAATTCCTGAAAGTTTTAGATTTAAAGAAAAAACAATTAGATTTAAAGAAAAAATAGATTAAAAAAAAATAAATAAAAAATGGATGTACATTTAGCATTAACTTTGCATAAAATATTATTATATTATTTGCAATAATAATAATAAAAAAACTAAACACTTACGCATTGTGTTTCCAAGGCAGAATCTATGGGTGTTTTTTTAAGTCATGAAAACACCATCATGGAGCTTTACATTCAGCCTTTTTTGTTTATTAAAAGTTGAAGAATTTTTTTTATAACAAAATGTATGATCCATCCAAAATCATGCACAAACAAATAAATTGTTACATATATGATCCAATGCATTAATGATTTTGATGTATAATAAGTTTCAAGAGCTTAAACCATTTTCATAGCTTTGTTCAGATTTATTATTTATAAAATGATTTATGAATTCTGGTGACTTTTGGAAAAACTGAAATATCAAATAACAAGGAAGTCTAAACTAAAACAGCTCTGCCATCAGGGAGACTGTGTGTTAGGGTCTATTTCCTTTTTTTTTTTTACTGTCATTCAATATATTATTATTGTAACACAGGCTTTGGCTGTTTAGCTCGTTTGGTCACATGACAATGAATGGACATCTGTTAGCAAATTAACGCCTTTATAATTATGCTTGATTATTTTTAGGACCAGTTTTGAAACTGGAATCCATAATCAATAGCTAAGATAAAGAGGAAAGTGTTGTGAAAAAGTGAATGATTTCTACGTCAAAAAAAGTGGATAAGGTGTATTGATTTAACATGGGACAAACATGAAGTAAAAAAACTAAATAATTTTCTGTAAAAGCAGTATGTAGCTCATTTTGTGGCATCTCGGTCTGTCAGCTGAGTGACATTTCCCTTGGGTCAGGTCACCCTAATTTGTGTCAGTGTAAATATTTATAGTTGGTGTATATGGTGTATATAGTCATATTAGCCTGCTTCTCTTGAACAGTGGCAAAAAAAAAAAACAAATCGGTAAACAATCATCTCACAAAATGTATTTTGTTGTTGTTGTTTTCGAAGGTAAAGAAACAGAATGTTCTCTTCGGGTCTTCTGTAAAACACACGATGAAATTTGACCTGTTTACAAGACAACAGGGCCAATCCCCCAAACCCACCCACAGTCGGTCTGCTTTAGGTTTTCATGAGGAACGCAAACGACGCTCGTCTCAGTTCAAAGTATAAACAACTGCTTTCGTCGGCTTGTCCATCTACATTAATTATTAGTGCCCCAATTCAAAATATATCCTAAAACGACCTTGGTATTTACTTCCTCTAGCTGAGGAAAGCACCACCCAGATAAGGAAACTGTAAATTAAATGACAGATGAATAAACGCTGATCATAAACCTGCATCCTCTTCAGAGGCGGATTAAACGCGCCAACGCGCGCATCTGATGCAACTCAAGAGTCCGTTTACAGCACATGCCAATTGACGTCACGCCGCTCACGCTATTAAGATAGTCAAAACAATGCTCGTTAAGGGATTTACGACTGATAAATAACAATGAGTGACTTTAATGGAAAGAAAGTGAGTAAATAAGTGATTATAAACACATACCATGCTCAAGATGGTTCATAAGCAATAACGACTGAGAATATACGTAACGTCATCGGTGACGGCTGCGCTTCGGTTTATGTAGAAATTTGTAACTTTTTGGAAGAACTTTTTGATTATAGTTAATTAATGCTATATTTGTATTTAATCTTTCTTGTTTGGTGACATATGCGCGTGAGTAAATATATTCTTTCCTCTTCCTGTTGGGCAAATCATTGAATCATTTCCGTGAGTCGGTTCTTTGAAACGGCTCTTTCAGTGATATCAATCCCCCCTGCCACATGGTAACCATGAAGTATGAAATACAATGTAACAACTCCAAAAACAAAACAAAAAACAAAAATGGTTATAAACGCCGTGTGACTAACTCCGAAACAAAATCACGAAAGTACAGCACATAAACACGTGTAACTTTAAAGTACAATTTACGTCGACACCGCGTTACCGACTCACCTTATCAGGTCTAGAAATGAATCGATGACATCTTTTGCTTCGGGGACCGAGCTGTCGTCCTGCGAGTTAAGCTGGGACATCTTGCCATCGCTGGAACCAGGGTGAATGATGAACGCCATAATAACGCCGATGGCAGACGCGATCAGTGTGGTCACCAGAAAGAAGAGCATCGCCCAGCCGCCCAGCTTTCCCAGGGCTTTGGGGTCAATGCTGGCCGCGCCGGACACCAGACTGCAGACCACCAGCGGAATGATGATCATTTTCAGTAGACGGATAAGCAGCTCTCCGGGGAAGCCGAAGTAGATGATCTGCGTGCGGCTCAACCCGGCGTTTCGCACCCCGAGGCCGATCAGGACGCCGACAATGACTGCGGACACAGTGAGGATGACCAGCAGATTGGCCAGGACGAAGCGCTTCACTTTCTGCGCGGTGCTCTCCGGCTCGCTCCTCCGGTGCTCACTCAAGCCGTTGGCGTGCGGCGGAACGTCCAGGTGCGCTTCGCCATTGGACGCCTTTACATCTTCTATGGATATCTTTTCTTCTGTCATTGTGTATTCTGAAGCTGTATGAATGTAAAAGTCTTTGGTGTGTGAGAGAGCTGTCTCCACGCTTCTCTTAAGCTTCTGGCCGCCTGCTTGGAAATGACTTTGCGTAGATGCGGGTTCAAGGGAGTACGTTTCCATTTCACGTCACTCTTGGGGCGGGGCGTGTATGAAATGAGCGCAAGGCTTGTATGACTTGCATAGATCACAAGCGTAACGTAGATCTGCAGTATGCTTTTGAGACTGAGTAAATTGGTCTTGTGGTCATTTAAGCTCATATCTTATGACATTTATGCAATTAGCAACATGCTGATTCTGATTGACACTTAATAAGTTTTTAAATGCTAAAAAAAATTTGTTGACAAAATCGTTAAAGCATTTAAAGGACTGTGGCAAATATGTTATTAAAACATTCATTAATTTTCTTTTCAGCTTGGTCCCTTTATTAATCCGGGGTCGCCACAGCGAAATGAACCGCCAACTTATCCAGCTCGTTTTACTCAGCGGATGGCCTTCCAGCTGCAACCCATCACTGGGAAACACTCAATCACACCAATTTAGCTCACCCAATTCATCTACAACACATGTTGGACTTTGGGTGAAAAAAACGGAGCACCCAGAGGAAACCCACATGAACACGGGGAGAACATGCAAACTCCACACCAAAATGCCAACTGATCCACTACACCACCATGTCACCCCGTTAATAAAAGCATAAGGCCTTTTTCACGGTTCCTGGTTCCGGTAAGCGAAACGGCGTATCACAACATCCGGTTCCAATGCAACGGAGTAAGATAGAATGGCAGAGTCGTCTCGTCGCTGTCATTGCAGCGTTCCCAGCTGCTCCAGCTTTTAAAAAAATGAAATCCTTACCTCAATTTCCACGAAAAGACAAAGGACAGAGGAAATCATGGGTGAAATTAATTAGAAGGAATGAATGTCCTTCGTTTCAAGTTATATGCCAGAGTACGCTCATGTGCAGTATGCACTTTAAAGCGGAGATCATTATGTTTTATCAAATATTGGTGGTCTTAGTTTTATTTTGATGTGAAATTATAATATAGACAAAATTCCAGTTAAGTTATTTGCCTTCCACAAACAAGTGCTCCTGTCAAGGTCATTAATATATAAGCATAATTTTCCCCCATATTGGAATAATAGACAACTAATACAAATGCTATTTTTTTACAACAAAATTTATTTGGTTAGTCAGTTTTATAATAAAGATGGTATACTTTTCTTACAATGAATTCCTTTCTCATTACAATATCTCAATAACCCTGCAAGTTTTCAACTGTTATTGGTTAAATTTTTTCAGAGACCCATGTGTTATTTAGTGGTATTAATCAAGACCATCGTCTTTTGATTTTACTAAATCTTATGTTGGCAAAACTTGTTTTACAGTAAATACCAAGAGTAATAATAGAGCTTTTCGAACTCTTTTCCAAAAAGAAATTATTACTCTTCCTTATATAAAATTTTATTGGATGTCTTTATTAAAGGGTGACTTGATTTGCTGAAAAAAGTGTGGCTGTTACCATAGAAATATCAAGTTAGAAACAAAATTAAAGAAATATCCTATAAACTTCTCCACAGATTTTATCCAGCAAAACATTATTTACAAAAATGTAAAAGTGGAATTGATGTAAATTGCATTTTTGTAATGAATACGAGGAGACGGTTTTACACTTATTTTGGCATTGTACATACTCAGTCAAAAGGAAGAGGTGCAAAAAAATATTAAAATTTTCAGTGTTCAAAACCTCTTTCCTCATTGTGGAAAAATGTACTTTTTGCTTTACTGTCTATCCTTATCAAGAGGAAAATAGTTTTTATTTAATTTACTTTTATTGTTAACAAAAGTGTACATTCATGAAAATAAATTTACTAATAAGCAACCAAATTTTAAGGTCTTGATCACTGAAATATGGTTGTATATTACCAGCATCAGAGACTCTTTAAACAAGGAAGCCTACCCACTTTAAAAAATTGTGAACTTGATAATGTATTTATTTAATATGTACATTTTGTATATTTGTATTTTATTTATAATTACCCCCTGGCATGTATATTTTTTTGTGTTGTAAAATGTTATTTGCTGTTCTTTAAATAAATAATAAAAACATTCAAAGCAGATGAACAAAATGAACTAGAACATGAACTAACTTCAGAAACACACCCTATACGCTACAGACTGACTGTTTTGAAGATATTTGCTTTACAATTTACAAATTTAGTAATTAGTAGAAAACTGAAGTGCTTTAATATAATCGTATTCAAACACTGAACACAACAACAAATATCTTTATTTTTTCCGCCGAGTTGGAGCTAAATTATGTTTCCAGACTTGAGTAAACCTTACGAGCATTAAGCAACCTGTCATTATGGGGCTCCTCGTTCTTTCGCATTGACCGATAGCAACTCGCCCGTATCTGACCCTGAATACCAAGGAAGGAGGGGGTTAGCTCAGCTTACGGACAACTACTAACATAAAACTAATCCTGCTGGATGTTAAATAGTTATTTTTGCTAACGAATGGCTTGAGTTAGCAGGTCTTATGCTGTTGGCTGCGCACCTTACTGTAACCTAACGTTGCAAACGCTTCGTGTAAGACACATTTTCTGCACAAATTATTTTTAAATCCTGATTTATTTAGGCTACACCAGTTTTACACATTAACCAAGCGAACAACGTGTTCTTGTCCAAATTACGGCAAAGTTGACAGGGAAAATATCATCCAATGTCCTGAGGCTGCCATGTTTCTGCGACTGCTAGCGAAACTATTCAATTCCGCTGTGAAAAAGGTCTATTGTAGGGTATATTAAACTATTGACTGAACGTTTCAGAGACATTTCAACATTTCAATAAAATAGATAAAAACAAATGTAGAATAAATAAAAATAAAAAATTGCTGCTTCAAAATATTTAGAAACCAAAGACATTTTATGAAATCGAAAATATTATGTTGACAAAAGGAGTAAAGCATGTAAAGGAAAGTACAAATATGTTTAAAAATATTTGTTTGGTAAGGTATATCAAACTATTGTTAGACAAAAAATTTTTGTGTCTGTAAATCAGTTAAAATGTTTGAGTCATTATCTGTTAATAAATAAATAATAAAATGACACATATGAAAAATAAAGGTAAAATCCCTGCTTAAAATCACATTTTTGTCGTTGACCGATTTAGTTACTTTAAAGTATTTATTCATTCATTCATTTTCTTTTCGGCTTAGCTCATTTATTAATCAGGGGTCGCCACAGCGGAATGAACTGACAACTTATCCAGCATATGTTTTACACAGCGGATGCCCTTTCAGGTGCACTGAGCCACTGTGAGACCCTTAAAGTATTTAGTTTCTATATATTTTAATTTATGAAATGTCTTCATAACTTTGAAACATAATAATGAAACATATTAAATAACTATAAAAATCAACAAAACATAAATATCAACAAAGTATTCTGTAAAAGTTTTCATTTTTAGCTGACCAACCCTTTATGATATAATTTATGCCTGATTGTTTAACATGATTCACTTACTTTAGGAAATTACAACCAACAATACTACAAAGATGACAATTTATGTGATTTGTATAAAAACTAGAGCTGTGGCTAAAAATAGTTTGAGAAATAAATTCAGAGATTTTCAAAATGCATCGCTATTCTCTCTTGAATCGATTCTGAGCTTAGTTTTTAACAGCAGATGGCGCTCTAGGGTAGTTTTTAACCGTACACTAAAACGCTTATGAGGAAGAGCGCTTGTGTGTTCGGTCAAGTCATATAAACTGTCTTTTATGTCATAAGTTTCAGGTAAACACAGCTAACTAGGAACACTCTTGAATTTAATTCTTAAATCATTCCTAACTTTATTAATGATTATTTTAGTTTCAATTGGTTGCAAGCAGAGTATGGCTTTTTGTAAAACCTTGAGTGCCATCTGCTGTTAAAAAAAAGCTCAGAAACATCTCAAGGGAGAGTTGATTCAACTTGTACCGCATGTCTTTGGGGGAAACCCGAGCACCCGGAGGAAACCCATGCCAACACAGGGAGATTATGCAAACTCCACAGAGAAATGCCAAATGACCCAGCCGGGGCTCGAACCAGCGACCTTCTTGCTGTGAGGTGATTGTGCTACCCACTTCACCACCGTGCTGCCAAGAGAGGTTAGTGATGCATTAAAAAAATCTCAGAATCGATGCAGAATTGATATCTCAAGTAATATTTGTTTGATGGCAGCCCATCAATAAACTATACAGACATGTTAACAAAACATAAAGCTCAGATTAGATCATGAAAAACATAAAATATTTAATTGGATTTAACTGTTAGCTTCTTGCTCAAATTAATAAAAAAAAAATTTCTTCCTTATTTAAATATAATTTTCCTATTTATAGTGCTTAACTATTCTGTAGTTTGATTGTGCACAAAGACTGATGGAAAATAAAAAGTTGTTATCTTCTAGGCTATGGCTATACTCTCATTCTGGCGTAATAATCAAAAAACTTTGCTGCAGCGGGCACAATGATATTAAGCAGTGTCTGCAAAAAGTCCCCAACAAGGTAACTAGTTGACAGTACTGTGCAATATAATTTTAATCAAAATAGAAACTCTAAAATTTATTTTAATTGAGCGGCGAGCTAAATTGTCTAATCTGATTAAATGATTATTGCTAAGATAAGCTAAATATTTAAATCTAAACAGAGTTAGAAGGGCTCCTGACAGACCTGGAAATTCACTGAATGGATTAAAAAAATTCAAACTCAACAATTTGATTCAATGAGCCAATTTCCCCCCAAAAAAAGTGCACAGTTTCTTTAAAAATAAAGATTCTGAATAGGCATCAATGACTACGTTTACATGGACACCAATAATTACATTTTAATACGATTAAGACAATACTCTGATTAAGATGTACCCAATGATTTTTTATTAATTTAATCAGATTAAGGTCATAATCAAACTAAAGAGATATCGTATGCCGATTTTAGTCGCATTATTGAAGTGCAGTACAAACATGTAAACACCTTAACCTTTTCGCCACGTTTTGCGACAGGATAGTCCACACACACACACACACGCACGCACGCACACACACACACACACACACACAAACACACACACACACACACACACACACACTCACGCACACAGAGTGCGAAGCTAAACGCGCGCGCTGTCTCTGTCTCTCTCTATCTCTCTCTCTCTCTCTGTGAATGTGTGGGTGTCCTCGCTGTGTGTGCGCGTGAACCGTGTAATGACATTGTGTGTGACTCATGGTTGCAACTCACAAAAAATGCATCAAATACTCATTGGTAAAGTTCTTACTGAAGTATTTCTCACAAACGCTATGTGAGATTTGCTTCCTGAGGCAGCCGAGGGCGATGATTGAGGCATGTTGCTGACAGGCACGTGGGAACGGTGGGCAGGGAGGAATAGCCTTAAAGGCCCAGTACAAAAAAACAGCAACCAAGTTTTACCGGCTATAATACAGACACTTGAGGCAGCTATAACAAATACTCTGATGGATGTTTTGAGCTGAAACATTACAGACACATTCTGGGGACACAAAAGACATCTATTACTTTTATCTTAAATCTGGAAAAAGTGGTAACCTATGTGCCCTTTAACATCCATTGAACCTTTTCATTCAGTGGAAACTAGGGATGTTCCGTTTGATCGGCCGGAAATCGGTATTGGCTGATAATCACATTTTTTGACTCGATCGGTACTTGCTAATCTGGTGTTTCAAGATTTCAATCAAAGTGTTTGTTTATGATTTTACAATGATCTTTGTGCAGAGGAGATGCACGTGCGCTCCTGGCAGCATTACAACACCTGAGAAGAAAAATGACACGTGAGCAATCGTTGCACTCCCAACACAGCAGCTAAAATATATACAGATGTGGTGCGACCTCTGTTTATGCAGTCTATTGGCACGACTCGCACGAGTGATGGTCTCTTTGTTAATCCTGCTCAATTTATTTCGTAGAACCCTTTGGTAAAGCGGAGCGAGGTATGTGAAGTTAATTATTTAAGCCATATGAGATCATTTGTATGTATATGTTAATCGTGAGCTCTGCCTTCTAATTAGTTGTTTCAAACTGTTTTCATATCCTTCATCGTTTGGTTTCATATATTGCTCTGTACATTTTATCTTTATTTGTCATATTTTTCTGTATATGAATTGTATTTATTGATTTTTGTAGTTTCTTTGTGTAGTTTCACAAAGCTACGCAACAAAAGTTTAATGGCTCTCATCTTGAGCATAATAAAGAAAGAAGCACCCGTCAGAAACTCCCTGTCTCAATCATGGAAGCCAAAGGGCAGCTATAATCTGTTTTATCTATTTTGTTCTGTAAAGATGCTTCTGACTATGACATGTCCACACTAAATGGTTATAAGAGACATGTTTAAGGGATTATATGCAACATTCTTTATTTATTCTCTTAGGTAAGGCTAGATCTACACTTAAGTTGTGAGGGAAAATGTGCTTTATGCATTAGCATGAAGCATCAAATCGGTACGCAGTATCGGTCGATCGCGTTGACAAGGAATAGGTACTCGGTATTGACTTCAAATCTCCCGATCGAAGCATCCCTAGTGGACACGGTTCTTTGAATTAAAATTTATTTAAAAAAAAAATTCTTTGAAGAACCGAAAAAAGTTATTTTGTAGAATCAATCTAAAAAATCAGATTTCGATTCTTGCTGATACCTTCGATTTTAAGAGATTAGCTGTCCGAACATGTGATCAACATGGCCTCCAACTGACTGAACAACAACAAAAAAAAGAAAACACCTGACCCAAACTTTCCACCCAATCATACTTGCTTTACCAAAGAAATATGTTTGCAAAGCAGATAAAAAAAAAAACCAGTATCTCATTGTTAGCAGAAATCTGGTCTTGGTTTCTGTCCCCACACAGTTTGTAATCAAATCTGCTGAAGACTGAGGTCTCTGCATGGAGCCAGAGTCATTAAGGTCAGCTTATCCTTAATAAACAGAGGTTTTTCTTCCAGTGAGGTGCTCTATGGGAAGAGCTTTTATGTTAATAAGAGCAATCCACCTTCTATAAACAGTGCTAGCACGCTCGTCAGGGGTCTCTTTTTGAAACCTAAGGGTCTGCTTATATAAGGTTCATCTTTTTGGTACTGGACCGTGTGAACCGTGTTTCACAGGGGCACGACATTCCACAGATATTGTGTGGCGGTCTGAGAGCGAGATTTGAGTGCCAGAGATCCATACGGAGGGATGGGATGATGTGCGGATGGCTGGAGGCAGGAGGCCTCCATTCTCAAAACACACAGACAGACGCCACGACCCTGATGCCCCTCAACACACACCACTGCCCTGCCTGACTCCATACACTGTCCTCCTGCAGGAAAAAAACTCATTACATTCTGGAGATCTGAGCAGATGGTTCACTGATACTGCAATGATTTTTTTTATCTTGGCATCTCTGCTTGTGTGCTGTCTTAAATATTTCTAGTCATTTTATGACTGCATTCATTTTCATCTGATTTGTTTAGTAACCATAAGTAAAAAAAAAAAGATATAAATAAACTTATTCACATATTTACTTTTAATCAAGTAATTTAACATCAAAATTTCTCCTTTTAATGTTGAACTTATATTGCTATATACAGTTGAACTCAGAATTATTAGCCCCCTTGTTTAGTTTTTCCCCAATTTCTGTTTTGCGGAGAGAAGATTTTTAACACATTTTTAAACATAATATTTTTAATAACTCATTTTTAATAACTGATTTATTTTATCTTTGCCATGATGACAGTAAATAATATTTTACTAGATATTTTTTAAGACATTAATTTTCAGTTTAAAGTGACATTTTAAAGTTTAACTTCATTAATTAGGGTAACTAGGCAACTTAGGGTAATTAGGCAAGTTATTATATAATGATAGTTTGTTCTGTAGACTATCGAAAAAAAATAGGGGGGTGTCTTTTAGAGACAGGCCATTTAGAAACAGGTGATTAATAATTATATGAACGTATGATCTCATACAGACGTCCCCCCCACTTTTAAAATGTCCGCTACGCCCCTGGCTTTGGGTCATTGTCATGTTGGAAGACCCAGCCATGATCCATTTTTAATGCTCTAACTGAGGGAAGATGTGTTTTTTATGTACACTGCAAAGTTTGTGGTGTTATTTTAACCAAAATGACATAAAATGGCTTGAGTTTTATGTTTTATGTTTTTATTTATTTTCACTTCATTTTTGATTAATAATATGCAATGCTAAGAATGGAATTTGGTTGACTTTGGGCAATTTTGTCAGTATTTAGATTTTTTGCACCCCCATATTCTAGATATTGTACCTAAGACAAATATTGTCCCATCATACCACATACACTGTAAAAATAAATCTGTAAAATTTACGGAAAAATACTGGCAGCTGTGGTTGCCAGAACTTTTTTGTAAAAAATACAGAATTTTTCTGTAAAATTGTTTTTACAGAAAAATTTTGTATTTTTAACAAGAGAAATGTTTATTCATTAACTGATGAAATGATCATTTACAAACCTTTGAGTTAATTATTTATATTTGCAGGAAGCAACTACGTTTTAATTGTCATTTAATGACATTAAAATCAATATTTTAAATGTCTAATAATATATCTGAGCATATTGACAACCATCGTACATCAGTTCGCTACAAAAACTCTTTAAATAAAGTCATTAAATGCATTATTGTGTTCATGTGTGACTGTAATTAACAAACAGACTTTCACTGCATTAATAACTACACAGTTACATTTAAACAAAAGAAGATGCAACATAACATCAGATTCTCTTAGTTTATCTTGGACTTGCACACAGATGCTACTATCCTCCACAATGGTGACACAAAAATGTTTTACAGTATTTTGCTGTTGTTTTTTCTGATTTTACAAAAAAATACTGGCAGCTGTGGTTGCCAGTAATCTACTGTTTTTAACATTTTACATTCGTAAATTCAATCTACAGAATTTTTCTGTTAAAATTACATTTCACAGTCTGTATTTTTCATCGAACATATTTAACCCCCTAAGTCCCAGAGCAAAATCGTCACTAGTGTCCTCACTACAGAGGGTTGAACACTCAGACAGTGATGAAGTTAATAAGATAAATAAGTGTCTAATTAAAGGAGGATTATTAATTATTGATGAACAAGTGTTAACAAGCAGAATCACTGAAGGAAAGAGCAACAAGACCAAATAACACAAATTACAGCCAAAATCAAAGATGAAATCAACTGAGAATAAAACTCTAAAAATAGTAATTAATAAAAATAAATATAATTACACAATAAAACTTTTATTTCTCAAGATCTCAGTAGAGATCATTAAACAACTCCACAAACATCAGGAGCTTCACTTATTACTGACCTGTGACTTTATTTCTGTCACATGAACAAAAGCTCTTAATGAAATTTCTTTTGTTTATTTGAAGTCACCATGATGGAGGACAGAGTCTGCTTTAGTCGGGATCTTCAACCTCTTGTAATAGAAAGTAGGTTTTTTATTATTTAAGTTGGTTGCTATATTTAATTGTGTTAATCACAATATTTGTATAGCATGAAAAGCCTAAACTAAATAAAATTAAATGTGACAAGATTGACTATCATATCAAAGCTACCCTTGGATTGTTGTGGTCTTGTTGAATGTCATCTTAAATGTGAGAATTAAAAAATAAACGTAAATGAAACTATTGGAACTTAAGCAATCAGTGACAGTTGAACGAGTATAAATAATCCAGTCATTATGAGAACATTTGATCTATGGCAGAACTTGCAAACACACAAATATCAACAATTAGTCTCTGAATCTCAATAATGGTGACTAACAAAAAAATAACAACCCAGAACAATAAACTGAAATATTACACCCCAAAAACTAAATAAATTAAAGGCAAAGAAAGAAATGTTAAGAGCATAAAGCTGCATAATTTATTCATGCTGCAATGTATGCTGGGAGTTTTGTACTATGCTGGTACCCAGCATGCATTGCGGGATGAATAACTTATGCAGCTTTTAGCAACCATGGATGAGGTTCTTATCCTGATTCTTGATGTCTGTGTGTCTTAAATGAGTAGCTGGAGCTTTCCTGCATGAAAGTCTAACGAATAATTCCTCCATAATTGTTACTTGACCCTTCTGGAAACTGAACTACTGTCCCAAATAACATCACTTAAAGTAAATATAATTATTTGCATTTTTTTGTGACTTAAAATGATTAATTCTGAAATAAGTACGTAAAAGTCTTCATTGCTTGTCTTGTTATAATTGATGAGCTTCAGAAACTCAGTTATAACAGCCAGAGAAACATTATGATAGTATACTAAAGATTCAAGAGCCCAACTAATGCAGCCTCTGATCTCCATGATGGTGAGGTCAAATCAAACATTTTCAATAAAAATATAAACCTCTGTTTATTATCAAATATTCTTGCAGATATGAAAGAATTGAAGTCAAACTGTAATCAGTGAAGCTGCTAATGCTGTTATTTAATGGAGTTGTTTAATTCTCTGTTTTAATTCAGTTGGTTTGATGTGAGACTGTCTGTAGTTTTATTTCTGGTTCTGTCCATCAGTGATTGTGCTTGTTAGCTGCAGGTGTTCATCAATTCACTTATTTGTGGTTATTCACTCTGTCTAGTGGACTAAACTAATTGACTAATTTAGGTACTAGTGAATGAGTGTGTGTGGTGAGATTTCAGACACTCTGATTAGTTTCTCGAAAACAAAGGTTAGATCTGTTACAGTTATTTTACGTATTTTGCAATGAAATGAGCTGTTAATCATTTAACAGGTTTTCACTGTAGATTGTACAGGCTTTTACCGTTAAAATCACAGACATTTTTTACAGTGTATCAATAGAAAGCATATTCAGCATATTCAGTCTCCATTTACAAAAATGAACCTATATGACTGGTCCGAGTCACATTTTAGAAAATTGATTCTTTAATTCCTAAAAAAAGGTCAATAATCTTGATGTGATTCAAGAGTCAGATCTAAGTTTTAGTAGTCATGTCAAAGCAGTAAGTAAATCAGCATACCATCATTTCAAAAACAATGCAAGAATTATATGCTTTGTTTCCATTGAGGACTCAAAAAAACTTGTTCATGCTTTTATCAGCAGCAGAGTGGATTACTGTAATGGACTCCTCACTGGCCTTCCCAAAAAGACAGTTAGACAAGGATTCTGACCAGAACCAGAAAATCAGAGCACATCCTACCTGTCCTTTAAGGTCTTTACACTGGCTTCGAGTTACATTCAGAATAGATTTTAAAGTATTATTACTTGTCTATAAATCACTAAATGGCCTAAGTCCTCAATACATTACAGATATGCTCACTGAATACAAACCTAACAGATCACTCAGATATTTAGGATCAAGTAATTTAGAAATTCCAACAGTTCAGTCAAAGCAGGGTGAATCTGCCTTCAGCTACTGCACCCCCGCTGCTGGAATCAACTTCCAGAAATGATCAGATGTGCTTCAACATTAGGCACATTCAAATCAAGGCTTAAAACATTTATTTAGCTGTGCCTTTACTAAACGAGCACTGTGCTACCTCCCACAGATCGTAAGTACATTCAGTTGCTAAGAAAATATTTCCCAAAACTAAACTAAATAAATTAAATTATATAAACATTTAATATATGCTATAAAATGCACAAAATCAAACTAATTTACATGAAAATAGCAAAAAAACAAACAAACAAACAAACAAAACAAACACAAACAAACAAAGAAATTATGGGCACAAAATTAAATGACCAAAATACAATTATTTCTTTACAAAAGAAGTGCGGTGTATTTTCAGATTTCTGAACATGACTGATCTGCCAACATTTGACTTTATATAAACCGTAATAATTCTGTTAACCCTCTACTGCATGGTATTGCCATATGGCAATATGATATTTATGTTAATTTTCTTGCCACTGTTTCTTTAAGACCAACGTTATATTTTTTTTGTTGGAAAGAGAAGACCTTAGTGTAGCCAATGATGTGCTTTGGTTAAGTCACATGACATGCAGTGTTTTTCTGTAGCGTGATTTCTGACAGACTGGCGTTTATTGTGAGTAGTTGCTAAATGCAAATGTGAATGTCAATAAAAACAAAGGATCAAATTATGTCAGATCCACAAAAAAATCTGAAACATTTCCTTCAGTAAGTTATGATGACATATTCACAACTCAAAAAAAGTTTTTGTCAGATTAGTTTTTTGTAAATCGATCAAATGTATGTGTTGCCATGATGTGCTTTGGTTAAGTCATAAGACATGCAGTGTTTTTCTGTAGCGTGATTTCTGACAGACTGGCGTTTATTGTGAGCCGTTGCTGAATGCAAATGTGAACGTCAAAAAAAACAAAGGATCGAATTATGTCAGATCCACAAAAAAAATCTAAAACATCACCTTCAGTAAGTTATGATGACATATTCACAACTCAAAAAAGATTTTTTCAGATTAGTGTTTTGTAAATTGATCAAATGTATGTGTTGCCAAATGGCAACACTGTGCAATAGTGGAACATGCAATATTGCAATGGGTTAGCTAGTTAGCAAGGTCGGCTGTGAACTTTTAAGTTGTAACAATAACAACATGAATGTTAGTAATATATTGTTGATTAGTTGTATGTTAATGGCATTTGCATTATGGATAAAATGTCATTTTAATGTCAATACAACTTTTGATATGAATACAGGGAACAGTGTATTAGCGAGCACCACCATGCTCTATGGTAAGTGAAAGAAGAAAAGGACAGAACTGGCTCTTCCTGCTCTTCCTCTTCCTTGGACATTTCATAAGAGCAGTGATGGAAAAAGTTCAAGCTCTAGCTCAGAGACAGATAAGACAGGCATAGTATAGTATATAACATAATATATAAACATTGTTAGCTAGTAGCTATATTATTCTGATGCATCTGGATATATTAGACTTGCTTTTATTTGTTATAATATTTGCTGGAGAAAATATTTATAATCACTTTGTTGTATACATGTTATAATACAATATTATGATTGTTTTCAATAATATTCAGCAAAAAAAAAAAAATTGAATAAATGAAAGCATGTATAAGGTGTCAATTATAAGTTCTGTGTTAAAGGTTATAATACTGCAACACAAATCAAATTAAAACAAACAACAAAATTAATAATTATAAGGAAAGTTCTAAATTTGAAATTTCTAAGTTAGATCCACTGTTGGACGTTGTTGCCATATGGCAACATATCATAAAATTTTTCAAAAATGTGTTTACAGCACTTCAAGTTAAGCCATTTTAAGAAAAGAAAAACAGTCAAATATATATATATATATATATATTTTATAGGTATATCATAATGCGTGCAGTAGAGGGTGATGCCTGTCAGTTCTTTTCTTGCAGTTATACAGTATCTGCAGTGCTGGTAAGAAAAACAGAGTGGGTAAAATGACCTAAGTGTCATATGACCTTTTCACAACAGGGAAATGAAGAAAGCTTGATACAATGCCGCTGGATTTCATGTCATGGGAAAGCAAGTTCAGGCACAGAGTTTGTGAATTAAAGCACCAGAATAGCATCAGTGGAGAAACCAGATACGGTACGTTTATCTGGAAAAGCTGGCACCCTTCATTTGGTTGTGTATAATACTAGAACAGAGATGGTATTGTTTAGAAAGGTAGAGGATAGCCAGAAAAACTCAGGGGAAGTGCAAAACCAAAGAGAAGATGGGTACGGATGCTTCTGTTGAACTGCTTCCCAATCATCACAAATACTGCAGAAGACCTATTGGAATCCGCATGGACCCAAGGTTCTCACAGAAATTTGTCAAGTTTGGTGAAGGAAAAATCATGATTCGGGGTTACATTCAGTATGAGGGCGTGCGAGAAATCGGCAAAGTGTATGGCAACATCAACAGCCTGAGGCATCAAGACATTTGTGCTGCCAATTACATTACAAACCACAGGAGAGGTTCCTGAATGCAAAGAAGGTCAATGTGCTCCAGGATTGGCCAGCCCAGTCACCAGATATTAACATTATTGAGCATGTCAGGGGTAAGATGAAGGAGGAGGCAATAAACGTGATCTACTTGGATAGGCGACAAGACTTTTGTCAGGTAGTGTATTTGATAAGATTTCTTGAAATGTAAGAAAACTTATAGGGCTCTATTTTAACGATACAGATGCAAAGTGTATGGCGCAAAAGCATTAAGGGCGTGTCCGAATCCACTATTTTAAGGATGGAAAAATATGGTTTGCACTGCGGCGCATTGTCTAACAGGATTGTGTTAATTATCTTAATGAGTTATGGGTGTGTTTTGAGCATAATGTGCATTAAACTAATCAGAGTCTCGTCTCCCATTCCCATAAGAGTCAGATGTGTTGCGCCATGGCACATTTGTTATTTACGTGGCAGACTTTTTAAGTGGAAAAACTGAACGCTTCACTAGCGAGAAAACAGTTAAACAGCCCCTCTGCAGCTCGGGGATAAAGAATGAGCCTCCTCCATTTGGCCTCTTTACTTTCTCTTTACTTTACTTTTACTTGTTACTCCTTTACTTTCGTGGATAAGAAACAATGTTGTACGTACTCCACTGAAGACATCCATTAGCCTACATATTTAATTTCATTTGTTAATTTACAGAAAATTAATAAATGAACAATAATAATTATTGTTATATCAACATATAACATATATAGTCCCAACAAAAATTGATTAAGTTAACTTAACACTTTAACTAAAAAAATTAAGTTGTCCCAATGAAATCTCAAGAATTGTGTTGTTTCAGCTCATTTTAATTAAGTAATTTGAACAAGTGTTCAAATTCAAATTGAACAAGTGTTGAGTGTTGGTCAATGATGCTCTTTATTTCTGTTTATCAGAATAGCAATGCAACAACAATGTGCCTTAACACACCTCTTTTATAGACCAGCACACCATGAGTCAAATAGATTTGCTATTTAAACAATGGGCGCAAAACAGGAAAATTAGTGTTGCGCTGGTCTGAAAATAGCAACAAATCGCACCAAACACATCTTGCGCCTTATTGCGCTTGGTGTATTATAGGACCCATAGGCTTTAGTAAGAAAAAAATTAACAATGTAACAATGTGAAAAAACTAACATTTATTCAAAGTTGTGTATTTAGTCTAATTATCTTAAAACTTCAGTCTTTTTTTGCTGTTTGTTTAAAGTGCTTATTTAAAACGAGTTAAAAAAATCACAATTCTAGCAATTCTTTGAAACAACTTAATTTTTATGTTCAATTCACTTAAATTTGTAATATAATTACTTTTCCTAATTGATTTGTGTTTGGACTAGGGATGCACAATATATAGTTTCAGCATCGATATCACAATGTTCGCATCAATAGTCACAATGTTCGCATCAATAGAATGTGCAATGTTCAGATTATAATTGAGCAAGAGCCATCATTTGGAAAGAATAAGATTTGTAGAGTTTAACCATAACGTAGTAAAATTTTATCATCTGCATGTATTTTTAAGACCTCTGTGACTGGATTCAGGTACGAGAAATTGTAACCTTAAAAAATGTTCATTTTTTTAAACTATTTATACAATTATACAGTGCTATTTACATACAGTATGACTATTTCATTACTGTATTTCCCAGAAAACCATAAAGCAATCTTTATTTTACTAATTTTCTCTGTTGTATTTTAATCGTTTATTACAGGGGTGCCCAAACTTTTTCTTATGAAAGGCCAAAATCCATACTTCATTGAGGGCTGTGGGCTCAAGGTAAATATAGCAAACTGTATTACATTAAAGTTGCCATAAGTAATTTCCTAACTTTTTTTCTTTGAAAACGTTGCTTTATATGAACTATATATATACACTATAACTATATATATATATATATATATATATATATATATATATATATATATATATATATATATATATATATATATATATATACAGTAGTAGTCAGAATTATCAGAAATATTAGAATTATTATTTTTTTCACCAATTTCTGTTTAAGGGAGTAAGCAAAATAATCTTGGGGTAAGCAAAATAATCTAAAGTCAAAAGGAAAAACAAGATTATTTTTCTTACACTATTGGCAGATTATTTTGCTTGTTTTACATAAAAACTCACTTAATATCAGCATATTATTGCTGAAAACAAGACATTAAGTTTTGCTTGCCTAGAAAATGCTTCTTGATATAAGAATTTTTAGATATTTGGATCAGAAACGAGACAGAATCTAAGTAAGAAAAGCTTTTTTTGCAGTGTTGTAACTAGTAAACTAGGTTCACTAAACAGGATAATTACTCTTAATTTAAGAATTGTCATTATATATTCTGTCTTAAAATGAGCCAAAGCTTTTGAACTAAATCAGGACCACACATATATGCATATTGAACATTCAAAATTCAGACTTACAATGTTACAATGCATAATTATTACTTGTTGCTACTCAAAACACTGAATCGTACTGCAACAAAACACAACAGAATGTATTTTGTGTAAGCATGATTACGCATTTTTTTAAATGGTCAAACTTTGATATTACAGCTAAAATAAAGTCTTAAAAATACAACGCTAGTCTTAAATAAATCTCTGATTTTAATTAATCTATATTTTGAGGAAAAATATCTAACTTTAAGCTTCACTTACACTCAAAAAAATTTTTTTGCAGTTGGTTCAAATTACTTATATAAAATGAGCTGAAACGACACATTTCTTGAGTTTTTTAGGACAACTTTATTGTTTTACGTTTAATCCACTTAAATAAAAAAAAGTTATGTAATGTGATCGATTTGTATTGGGACAACACAATGGAGGAATTGTGAGCAGTTTTTACAATGTACTAAGAAAAAAGATTTTTAAACATCTTAAAACAATCCTACACAATTTGATCAGTCATACACAATCTGATCTTGCACTGTATTCCTAAAACAAGATCAATGCCATTGCTTGGCTAGAAATATCTTGACTCTTGTTTTTGCAATGAATCATTTAAAATGGGAATCTGTGTAAACGGTCATCTGATTTTTTTTATTATCATTGAAAGCAAAGCAGACAATGTAAAATGCTGAGTCACTCTTACTAAGCTGAATCAATGGAAATATCTGAGCTAATATGTTTAATTGCAGTCATTGAATTGCAGCTTAATAGAATAAAGGCTCCTTTTAATCTCACTTTACTTATGTTTTTCACCATATTCAAGCAAATGTGCTTGTCAGGTCAGGCTATAGATCCATCCAGCTATGCGTTTCTGTCTTGGAAGCAGGCCAGGCTGCTGAAACAGACATGTGGTAAGATTTAATGGCCCACATATGAATAAAATTGCTGAATCACGGTTAGTGTGGGAGGTTAACAAACACAAAGATGACATTTGATGAAAATATATGCTGTTATTAGACAGTTTTAAAAAACCCAAGCATAATATGATGTTTATTTGGGATTGAATCTTTAAGAGTAGGTTTGTAAAGTGAATCAACATTTCACTGAATTAAAATGACAATTGACCTTATGAATATGCCAAGAAAGATACATTTTTGGATTTTATTTATTTTGTAAGCTATAAGCGATCATATTTGAATAGAAGTTTCTCTCCATCATGGATAAATTATTTTTAAATGTTTTTGGCTTTTTAAGTACAGATCTGTATTTAACAATGCTGAGTTTATGTGTCACAATTAAAAAAAAAGGAGTCACACTTGAATCTTGAGGCAAATATGAGAAAGAAAGTCAAAACTGCATGATGAAAACTCAGAATTCCAATAAAAACGTTTATTTGTCTCAAATTGTGCATACCTTGTAATTATGAATTTATACCCCACAATTTTTATGTGTATGTCTCACAATTTCAAGTTGATATCTTGCAACTGTCAAAGCTCTAAGTTTGATAAGTTGAACTTGCACTCACCCACACCATTCAAGCCTCTTTCAGACATTTTTATCGTTGATGACAGTCACTATGTCAAATTATGCAATTTTGTCTAGATAAAATATTGCCATAAAAATATATACCAAAAAATGCCAGAATTACACAATGGCTACACCAGAAATTGCATACGCCCCTATATAATATGTGAAAAACAGTATGTGAGCCAAGTATGTCCAAATTTACTTATAAGTTGCATCCTAAATGGAACACTATACACTAGGGGTGTCAAAATTGATTGTTTTTTCAGTGCACTGCGATGCAGACGCGGACAATTCGGAATCGGTTCAGTAATAATTATAGCCGGTTATTATGTACTGATGTCATTTACCTTCAAGACGAAGATAACTATGGTTAAAATCTCGGATAATTTATAATGCGATTGGTGAATCCTGCGTTGCTAATGCAGGACCAGCTGTGGTCAATCATAAGCATGTGATCCTCTCAAAATTAGTTTATAAATAAACTTTACTTAACCTTTTTTCTACAGACCAGTACTGCAAACAGTACGCAACATTAGTTGTGTTCATTCAAGTCTCTGCCTTGCTCACACAGAACAACCTTCTCGACAGTAAGCAGATTGGCTTTAGAATTGGACATTCAACTGAGACTGCATTCATCGCTCTCATTTGTTCAAAATCTAATTCTGCTGCATTTGCCCACTGCTTTTGACATGGTTAACCACCACGTCAAAGAGGCATCTCAGAAACTGCACCCAGTGGCTCGAGTCGGACCTCTAAGGTAGATGCTTCAGTGTGGTATGAATGAGGGATGAGGTGTCGAGTTCACAACATCTAGCTTACTCGGGTATCTCAGTGCTCAGTTCTCAGACCACTTCTCTTCTTTTCTCTTTCTTCTCTCTATATGGCATCACATTTATTCATTCGTTCATTTTCCTTTGGCTTAGTCTCCATTTCAGATGTCCCCACAGTGAAATGAAACAGCAAGTATTTCAGCATATGTTTTATGCAGCGGATGCCCTTCCAGCCGCAACCCAGTACAAGGAAACACCTATACACATTCATTCACATTCATACACTGCAGCCTATTTCGTTTATTCAATTCACCTATAGCGCATGTGTGTGGACTGTGGGGGAAACCAGAGCACCTAAGGAAACCTAGGCCAACACTGGGAGAACATGCAAACTCCACACAGAAATGCTAACTGGCCTAGCTGGGACTCGAACCAGTGACCTTCTTGCTGTGAGGTGGCAGTGCTAATGTAGTGGAAAGTTGCGCTGGATCTCGACAAACATCTTCTAGGTTTCAAAAAAGAGGCTGAGGTCTTCGAAGTTCTCAAGTTGAAGCAGTTTATTGTTACAGCAGAGATGGTCGATCGAGCTCTCTCCCACTCAATGTCCAAAAACCCACAGTTTATATACAGTTTCTTATCTATAGGTATCATGAGATATGATGTAACATCACCCTATTCCCGGCTCCAATAGCATCCTAGCTTTTTAATTAATGGCTGTATGTTTTTCTGTTTTTACATATCTTAAAGGTCATATAGCATGTGCTAACAATCATGTGTTTGCATAGGATCATGTTGTTTTCATACTTTGTAAATGATTCTCCTTATGTATGCTATTTTGGCTAGGGTTGTTTTTGTCTTGTTCAACATATACATTGTCTTAATGTATTGCATACGCTCTGTCATAATGTTCTTACTTTGGCGCATGACCTGCTGTGCTTCAATTGTAAGGCCCTCAATTATAAGGCCCTGCATGTTTGTATGTCTCTTCTGCATCACTTGAATATAGGTCTTTCTATAAGTTTTAACAGTATATTTTAATAATAATCTATATTTTAATAGTGGCAGATTATATAGTGATTACATAATAAAAGTTCCACTATATATAGTGATTACATAATAAAAGTTCCACTATACTAACCATTGGGGCACCATGCCACCCGCATCACATTCAGAAAGAAAAAAATAATATAACTTCTACACTGATGACACTCTCAACTGCCTCATTTCTTGCTGGATGAAGGACCATCAGTTTTAATTCAAATGTGCCAAGAAAGAACTGCTTGATGTTTCAGCCAACATTTTGCTTTTCTAACCTTTGCATATAAAAGAGCAAACTGTGTGTCATTTAAAACTTGTACAGAAAAAAAAATGCTTCATGCTGGGGTGAAGTAATCCTATAATGATTCTTGGCAGGTTCTTGTACGCCATGGTGAAATTTGTCAGTGTAAGCCAAATGTAACGTGGTCTGATTTCTGACACATGTCTGAAGGGCAGCTTCACTTGGGAAATTACCCACATGAGAGGGGCTGCAGTCCGCTAAATCCGGTTTAATCTCGCCTGAGCCATGCTTGCACAGCACGCCTACTAAATGGCTGACAAATTTACACACTGTAACTCGACTCTTTCCCTTCCCAGTGTGTCTGAGTATGTTCTTTACTTCTGCATTAGACCAGCTGAATATGCATCTAAAATTAAAATGGTACATTTGATGAAATGGTACTATTGCGTAATGAATATCTGTCCAAACCTGGAAGTTTAGCAGATTGTTCACACTGCTCTTTTCAATAAAGGGAGTGTAAACTGGAAGCACATTAATGCTAAGTAGGACTATTCCAGTTTTTTTTTTTTTTGCAAGTTGTAGGATTGCATGAGAAAGAAGATTTAAAGGGAGAGAGGGGAAAAAGGAACCATACAAGGTTTGTTTGATGTTGTTTTGGTTTTTCCGTCCTCTCCTGTAGTGTTTTAATGCATAATGCATGTCTCCAGACCTTTATAGACCATCTGGTAAAGTCAATGTTTAGGCAGGGTGGTTTTTCCAGTTTTCCCGCTAACTTAAGAAAAAGCTGACATTTGCAAATAAGTAAATGGCCAATCTTAACATGTTGTCCTTTGTATTAATAAATAAAGATGATTACATTGTTGTTGTTGATCATTTCTCTTGTAGTTTTTATATTAGTAGACAAAGTACAAAGTTCCATTATAAATGTGTGTTATGTTGGCTAATGAGAAATACCTTCATTCATTTATTTCCTTTAAGCTTAGTCTCTTTATTCATCAGGGGTCGCCACAGTGGATTGAACCACCAACTTATCCAGCATATGTTTTACACAGCAGATGCCCTTCCAGCTGCTCTCACACTCATACAAAATAGCCAGTTTACTCATTCAATTCACCTATAGCGCATGTCTTTGGACTGTGGTGGAAACCGAAGCACCCGGAAGACTCACAGGATTCCAACCAGCAACCTTCTTGCTGTGAGGCGACAGTGCTAACCACTGAGCCACCATGACACCCAAGAAATACCTTATTTCAATTGAAAACATGTAATACTTTTAAAAACATATGCATACCATATGGTTTCTTTTTTACCTATGTACTTCTAACAGATAAGTTAAATCATTCATTCATTTTCCTTTGGCTTAGTCCCTATTTTATCAGGGGTCGCCACAGTGGAATCAACCACCAACTATTCCAGCATACATTTTGTGCAGTGAATGCCCTTCCTGCTGCAACTCAGTAATGGGAAACACCCTTAAACACTCCCTTTCACACACTCATATACTACGGCCAAATTTGTTTACCCAATTCACCTATAGTACATAGACTGTGGAGGAAACTGGAAACCCACACCAACATGGGGAGAACATGCAAACATTTCCACACAGAAATGCCAACTGGCACTAGCTGGGACTGGAACCAGTGACCCTCTTGCTGTGAAGAGACAGCGCTAACCACTGAACCACTGTGTTGCGTCCTAAAAGATAAGTTATCATTTTTAAAATGTTGTCAAAATGATCCTGCACATGGGGTTGCAAAATGACTAAAAACACTGCCAGTAGTTTTTGATGTCACATCGTAAACATACACTGCTTATCTATCCACATATGGCCCTGCAATCAGCCATTGCTGTTTTGGTTGTAACATTTAGCACATGACTATAGAATGAACATCATGTAATACAAATGCTTATGATGTCACCTTTTACACGAGTTCAAGGTACATTTTGTGCCCTAAAATAGTATTGTCATGTAAATGAATGGCCAAAGCAAATGTCCCATCTTAAAGTAATAGTTCATCCAAAGTAATAATTACCCCATAATTTACCCACCCTCAATCCATTCTAAATGTACACAAACAAACACAGTCAGAGTAGTTTTAAATTTTATCCTGGCTCTTCCATGTTCTATAATGGTATTTGTAACGGTAATCATCATTTTTTTGAAGTAACAAAAAAATCCAATTGTAAATCTAACCAACGCTATCTCATGACAATTCCTAACTTTCTGTTTTAGTGGCTAATTCATATGAAATCGGTGCCACGCCTCCTTTTTAAAAACTTAGTTTTGTGTGACTAAATTAATACGAATTCTTACGAATTAGCCACTAAACTGACAAAATGTAAGGTAATTAAGTTTCCTCATGAGATCAGGCTGATCTAACCCATGCCACCCAGGGGGTTAACATATTTAATGACAGTAGATTAAAGTGTTTTTGTAACAAAAAAATGTGTAAAATTTAAAAATGAGAAACTCTATAAGTTGTCAACAACTTCCTTTGACTCGAAATATAATGCATCACATAAGATTGCAGCGGAAGCCCCTGGAAAAGACATATCTTGTGAAAACCACTTACCACCAGTGGTGTAAAGTAACAAATTACAAATATTTAAATTATGGTAATTGAGTAGCCTTTCTCAGGAATTGTAATTTACTACAAGTAAGTTAGTAGTTTTAAAAATGTGTACTTTTACTTTTTTTTAATTATAGTACATATTATAGTACATTCTTAGTGCCGTATTTGTACTTTTACTCCACTACTTGCCTTCAACCTGCAGTCACTACTTTATTTTTTCCCAGTCTATGGGCAATAGAAAAATCTGTCCTGTGAATCCTGTCCAATCGAATCACACATAGAAAGCATTAAAAGTATACAAGAAGATGTCCAAAATCTTTACTCGCAGAGACCCAGAAACTTTTAAGACTGTATACTGATGTCAACTTTATGATAGATGTTGAATGTATCATGACTGAAATGGCCTTAAACAATAACTAAATACACTACAGACTACAAAAGTTAAGAGGAAAACTAGTAAGGCTTGATGTTACCGTCTAACGTTATACACTAAATGACTCTTACAATGTATGACTTGTCTTTTCTTGTCTTGTTCTGATGATATTACTTCCTGTTTTCTTTGTTCCTATACAGTATGTGGTTCACTGACTATGTTCACCAGTGTCTTGTTTAGTTACTCATAATTTTCTGTGTACATAAAATTATGTTTAACCTTAAAAACATAAAAAAAAATGTTTGAACACTCACTGATGCTCCAGAATGAAAGATGGGGCAACACGAGCTAAGGGTCAAGACCTTTAGAATATGAAGATCAAGGTAAATTGCACTTGTTTTGTCTCCTGGGAAACATATAGGTATTTTCTGATTTTCCAAAGCGCAGAACTAAATGAAAAACAATGATATTTCAACAAAATAAGAATAAAATGTACATCTTCATTCTGTTTTAAAGCTTTCACCCCTGGCTCTAAACGCATTGTGTTTCCTTTGTAGCATCAGTATGCACACCAAGAATACACAATTGTTTGCAGGGTGTTATTTAAAAAAAATTTAGCTATGTTTTCGTCTTGTGAACTTTATATAAACATCCTTTATCTTAAATATCTCACTCAGTAGTACTAAACAAAAAATAACATGCATTTTGTATTATCTCTTTTATTTTTGTTAAAATTCTTCTTTTGTCAAAACTTTAGCAATTATCTAAGTAGTATGTAAACATTTAAGCACAACCAATGCCATTGATTCCTTCAGTTCAGTTTCATCTTTTCTGTTATGCTTTACTCCTGCATAAGAACTCCAAATAAGTTTTGTTGATTAGTTAGGGCTGTTGTTATCCCACATGTATGCCACTGTCTTACCCTTCTGCTGATAAAAATAACCTTTGGCAAGGCATTTTATCTCCAGCTTTCTCACTTTTACTGCTGGCTGTCAGAATAAAAAACCCAGCTAAGGACAAAAAATTCTCACTTTGTTTTCCAGAGATCTACTTTGAAACACAAATCATTGAGACACTTGTGTTTCTTCAGAAAATCATGACCTGAAATGGCTTACAGGTCTGTTCTTATAGGGACGCCAATGAAAATAAGTTCAATGTAAATAATAATAAATAATATAGCAGAATTAAAATGCTTATTATGCTTAAAAAATTAGGAAATACTTCCCATATATTGTCCAAACATTTTATGGCCTGTTCCGTGCAACTTACTTCGTAGTATGCTTAATATGACAAGCAATTTTGGTGGCACTTAATACAACACTTGGATAATTTATACCTGAAAAAAGTCTTGTCGACTATCCAAGTTTTAGGAACAACAAATAGTTGATAATTTGGTATCAGAAGTGGCTTTTATAAAAGACAAAAGCCTCTAGATTCTGCTTATTTTACCAAAATAAAATATGATCATGCCTTGATTTTTACTTATTTAATTAGGACAGTAAGGTCTGACTTTGCTTAGACAAAAGTCTTGTCACTTAACAGCAATAATGTACAGTATAGAATATTAAGTCATGGTGCAGTGGAAAAAGAATTTGTAAAAAAAATTATATTGTGTATGACTTTAGTTTAGTTTAGTTTATTTGTTTACAGGGTCAATGCACATTAATAAACATTACTGTAAAATGTGCCAGAATTTGCCAAGAATGGCTATTTTTCATCTGTAGACCTCTTACACTGGTCCCATGACTATTGTGTATGAGTTTGGAGAACTGCATCCATACATCTCTGCAATGACTCAAATAACTTAATAAATTATTAATAAAGTCATCTGGAATGACAAAGAAAACATTCTTGCAGGACTCCCAAACTTCATTAAGACTCTCTGGATTCATCTTCAAAATCTCATCAATCTTACCCCAGATATGCTCAATAATGTTAATTTCTAGTGACTGGGCTGGCCAATCCTGGAGCAACTTGACCTTCTTTGCTTTCAGGAACTTTGATGTGGAGGTTGAAGTATGAGAAGGAGCACTATCCTGCTGAAGAATTTTCCTTCTCCTGTGGTTTGTAAAGTAATGGGCAGCACAAACATCTTGATACCTGTTGATGTTACCATCCACTCTGTAGATCTCTTGCACGCCCCAATACCGAATGTAACCCCAAACCATAATTTTCCTTCACCAAACTTGACAGATTTTTATGAGAATCTTGGGTTCATGTGAGTTCCAGTAGGTCCTCTGCAGTATTTGTGATAATTGGGATGCAGTTCAACAAATGATTCATCAGAAAAATCTACCTTCTGGCACTTTTCGAAATGATCAACTAGAAGTCAAGTTATTATTTGTTACTCTTACAACTGGGATTGACGACAAGATTTTTGTCATAGTGCATATGTACGTCATAATGCATTCAACAAATATTATTATATTTATATGCATTATTAGAAGCTGCACAGCTCATATTGTGAGAGACTGTTCAAAATCCACAAATAACAAAACAAAAGTTACACAAATATTAGGACACACAACACATTTAATATGTGCATTTCATCAAATTATACATTTAAAACAGTGATATTTATCATTTTAGGTGTATTTTAAATCTCTGAACTCTTTTTGGAGGCTCTTTTTGCTCATAATCATGTGTGCAGGATCATTATTTTGAGGGGTGAGGTGTCTAGTTTGATACAACTAACTACCACTTTTTTTCTTAGCATCACAAAAACCCAACATTCAGAATTGTGTTTTTTCTCTCTCTGATATATATTAGGACAACTGAATTCATTTCAAAATCATGTGAATCTCCAGCAATCTTTGATCTAAAGCAATGACAATTATCATTTTAGGTGTATTTTAAATTCCTGAACTCTTTTTGGAGGCCACTATTTACATGTAATGCACATAAACATGGGTTTAAGTGTCTCTTGTGAACAAAGAGATAAAAAAGCAGTGTACTTTAAAGTTACTGCAGCAAATGCCAGAAAGAATTGTTTTTGACTCTGTTGATCTGTGGCTGTAAAGAACGCAATCTGCAGGGACAAACAGTTCTTGCTCTGCGTTAATGGGTGACAAAAGAAACCTTATGATTGGCTGAGAAAAATACACCCACCTTTCCATCCCCAGCATTCCTTCTTCAGTAACATGAGATCACATTTCAGTATCCTTCTATAGAATGGAGTTTTACATTTTTGCCTTTTCACTTCTGAAAAAAAGAGAAAGAAATCTTAAATTGAAATGCCACGGTGGAGTTTCTTAAGCAAGCCATTCCTGAAAATGATCCAGCTGGACTTCACATGTGAATGTGAAGAATCCAAATCCAGTTGGAGAAAGCTATTGCATTACTTTGACTAAATTACAATGATGTGACTTCCTTTAAGTCACTATAAATAGATTAGTACATAATAAGGCTATAATAAGACATGAAACAGGTTATTTTATACATGTGTAGAATAATAATATGATTAGTTTATTGATACCATAACAATGAGATTGCAAGAAATGAACAGTTCACCAGCAATTTCCTCTGACTTCCTAAGCTGTTCATGAAAATGTGATTTTTTATTTTTATGTGAAGGACTCAAGACTCATATAGTCTCACATAACCAGATCCATCGACAGTGAAATTTTCATGACCTCATCTGTTGACCAGCGAATTGCATATTTTAAGAAAACATTTTGCTATGAACAGATGCCTTCTTAACCGCTGTTTTCTCACAGCTGTCATTTTTCTTTTAAAGTTTTTTTTAAAGTTCCTTACATTTGACATTTTCTAGACACTCAAAACGCTTTACACATTGAGGGGAATCTCCTCATCCACCACCAGTGTGCAGCATCCACCTGGATGACGCAACGGCAGCCATATTGTGCCAGACCCCACACCAGCTGATTGGTGGAAAGGAGAGCATGATGAAGCCAATTATGATATGGTACCAGAACTGTAAAGCACACAATTATTCACACATGAATTCATAGACTAAGGCCAATTTAGCTGATTCAATTCACTTATAGCCCTTGTATTTGGACTGTGTATTTGGACTGTGGGGGAAACCGGAGCACCCAGAGGAAACCCACATGAACATGGGCATAAAATGCAAACTCCACACAGAAATGCCAACTGGTCCAGCCGGAAGTCGAACCAGCGACCTTTCTGACAGTGAACTCAGCAACTAATCTTTACTTATGAAAAAATACCATGTTGCTAAAATGTTTAACATTATTGTCGCTAGTGTATTTTAACCTTTTGTATTTGACTTTTTTTTTGTCTTTTTTCTACCATTTTAACATAATGTCATGTTTCACACATTCTGATGTTTACTAATAGCATGTTTTAGCACATTGTTAACATGTGCATGTTTTAGACTTTTGCTAGCATGAATTAATAGGTTTTTAGTATTTTAACTTGTTTCTAGAATGGGTAACATATTGTAACCAAGAATTAGCATGTTCATAGCATGAGTTATCATATAACACATACTGTAGTTAACATAATTTAGCATGTTGACATTATTAAATACGATGTATGGTCGCATCTTTCTAGCAGGGCTAAATACTGTTAGTGTGTAGCTAGCATGATTTAGTTTGTTGAAATCAGGTTTCTAATATAAAATACTAGATTCTAATAACAAATTCTAAACACATACTGTTAGCGCACAAGTCTCAAACTCGATTGCTGGAGGATGCTCTTTACAGTTTTGCTTCCAAACACAGCTGATCCAACTAATCAAAATGTTTAAGACTACTAGAGACTATTAAGCAGGTGTGAGTTGGAGGTGGTTGGAGCTAAACTGTGCAGAGCTGCCCTTCAGGAATAGAGCTTGAGACCACTGTGTTAGCGTGTAAGCAATAATTAAAGTGTTTGCTAACCTAAATCCAAATGATGCTAACATGTTTCTTGCATGGTTAACATGAATGAACATATTAGCTAACATAAATATGTTTCTGACATTGTTAAGAATGTTAGCATGTTTCAAACATGATACAATTTGGTAACATGATTCAATAGCCTACTGTGCTAGCATGTCTCTAGCATATCATGCCTTAACATGTTCTTAACCGTAATTAATTATTTGCTACCATAATAGTATGTTGCAAGCATGTTTTATAATGAATTACCATGTTGTCATCATGTTTCTAACATGGTTACCATATTGTTAGTTTGAATTTGCATGACTTACAATGTTGTCGAAGATTAAACAGTAGATCCAAATGGCTTTCTCAAGCAAACCCATTTTTGACCTAGAACATACATTTAGCTCTTCACTAAACGTCTTTAAAATGTTCCCGACTACCAATTAGCAACCATTATCGCCCACCTTTTACCCACACAAGTTTTTACTGACTGGTATTTGCATTTTCAAGCAACATTTCATCAAGATTACCCAAAATAAAGATTTCAAAAGTAGTCCGATTAATTTATTAAAGCACAAATGAGAATCTACAAGCTAAGCCATTTAATAAATTCACTTTTAAAATCAAATATCTCAAGATTTTAAATGGTCAAGTCCTTACATGATACAAACAAAAATACACCCAGGAGTCTGCAACCAACACCTTGCAATTAAATCATTTTTTAAATTAAGTCAGCGTGTTTTTTTTTTTTTTTTTTTTGGAATACAATGCACAGTTTGTCTGAAAAGGGCACACTAAACTATTCACACCTTCAAGTAACGTCGTTTGAACAGATCAAAACTAGTCCACTTTAAAAATCATTTAGCCATGGGGCCAGTTAATAAAACCTTTTGCTGCAAGTCACCTTGAATCATTTTACACTGTATGAAGCCAAAATAAATCATAATATATGGTCAGTGATATCATCTTTCATCCACATCAAATAATAGCAAAACATTCATTGTAGAAAACTAAAATCTGCTTCAAATGCCATGTTGACAATTTGAAAACAGAGCATAGAATTTACCTTTTCAGCTGACTGCAGACCAGCTGCATAACATAAAACACCACACAACATAAAACATAACATACACATACACTCGCACACACACACTGTCTATACCTCGGTTGCTTTAATATAAGTTTGCACAACCTATTGTCACGAGTCATGATGAAAATAACCTGGCAGCTGTAAAGTAACATGCACATGACCATCTTTCATCATAAGTGTGACTGAGTCTGGTGTGTTTATGTCTGCTTTGACCTCTGAGGTAGGTTGTGTCAGTACTTCCTCAATGAGACCTTTTAGGAGCCAATTCACATTTGAGCAAAAGCTAAATATCTATCATTTGACACTGTGGAAGCTACTCTGAAATTGTTACTTGATAAGCTACAAAATACTCTGCAGTTAAAATGGCTAAGCTAATGTCAAACTACCTTCTAAAAAAGCGGTTAGCTACACTACATGTTACTACCTGAAAGTGGTTAGTTGAAACATTCTCAGCAGGCACAGGACATCAACGTGACGCCAGATTGACATCGTACCCCAATGTCGTGGGGATGTTGCATTTTGTTTGGAAATAAAAATCAGGCTGACATTAGAACTCAACATCAGGTTGACGTCAATGTCCATCTTCCAACCTAAAATCAACCAAATATCAACGTCTAATGATGTTACAGATTGACATTGTGTGGATTTTACCACTATGATATCTATCAGAAGTTGTATTTTCGTTGCCATACCTGATGAATAAATATCAGTATTTGACATCAGTATGACACTGGTTTAAGATGTTGGATTTTGGTCTCTTTCCAACACAATCTAAAATCAACCAAATATCAACATCTAATGATGTTACAGCTTGACATTGTGTGGACGTTACCACTACGATGTCTATCAGACATTGGATTTTGGTTGCCATACCTGACAAATAAATGTCAGTATTTGACATCAATATGACATTGGTTTAAGATGTTGGATTTTGGTCTCTTTCCAACACAACCTAAAATCAAACAAATATCAATGTCTAATGATGTTACAGCTTGACGTTGTATGGACGTTACCACTATGATGTCTATCAAATGTTGGATTTTGGTTGCCATACCTGATGAATAAATGTCAGTATTTGACATAAATATGACATTGGTTTAGGATGTTGACTTAATTTTAAATTTTGGTTGCGTTCCAACACAACCTAAAATCAACCAAATATCAACAGCTAAAGATGTTACAGCTTGATGTTGTGTGGACGTTACCACTATGAAGTTCATCAGACATTGGATTTTGGTTGCCATACCTGATGAATAAATGCCAGTATTTAACATAAATGTGACGTTGGTTTAGGATGTTGACTTAATTTTAAATTTTGGTTGCGTTCCAACACAACCTAAAATCAACCAAATATCAACAGCTAAAGATGTTACAGCTTGACGTTGTGTGGACGTTACCACTATGAAGTTTATCAGACATTGGATTTTGGTTGCCATACCTGATGAATACATGTCAGTATTTGACATCAATATGACATTGGTTTAAGATGTTGGATTTTGGTCTCTTTCCAACACAACCTAAAAATCAACCAAATATCAACGTCTAATGATGTTACAGCTTGACGTTGTATGGACGTTACCACTATGATGTCTATCAGACGTTTGATTTTGGTTGCCATACCTGATGAATAAGTGTCAGTATTTGACATAAATATGATGTTGGTTTAAAATGTTGACTCAACTTTAGATTTTGGTTGCTTTCCAACACAACATAAAAATCAGCCTAAAATCAACCAAATATTAACGTCCAATGATATTACTGCTTGATGTTGTGAGAAAGGTACCAATATGATATCTATCAGACATTGGATTTGGTTTCCAAACCAGATGAATAAATGTCAGTATTTGACATAAATATGACGTTGGTTGACTCGACGTTGGATTTTGGCCGCTTTCCAACACAACCTAAAATCAACCAAATATCACCGTCACTTGACATCATTGTTGGACGTTAAAATAACATTGTTCTTAGACGCTGGCTAGACATTGAATTTTGATCACCCAATGTTACGACCTAAATCTAAGTAAAGTTTATTTATAAACTAATTTTGAGAGGATCACGTGCTTATGATTGCTAGCGGCTGGATCTGCATTATCCAATTCTCAATGCACCAATCAGACGACTCCTAAGCTACTACAAATACCCTGGGTTACGTACCACCGCTATCTTTGTTTTGAAGACACCTCTGCTCCGAATCAACTGCTACTGCTACAACAACAACAACAACAACAACAACAACTACATCTCCAACTATACTCCAACAACAACATCAAAACCTTCCACTTCAAGTGCCTCACACAACGCATCCCCTGTGTATTAAAACCAATTCTCCAGCAAGATTAGTCAAAACTTGATCACCGGCCACAAACTGCGCTCAAACTCTCAAGATGCTGACGATTCAAGCCATTGCAATAAATAACTCACTGCTCTCCTTGCGGTGTACCTGCAGTAACGTATGTTGCATGCTTTAAGGGGAAGCCTCACAAAAATAACTACTTCCCAACAAAGACTAAACATCTATAAAGCTTTTGAAAGACAAGACTCGCGTAACTAGAGAAATTTCAACCAATAACTCACCTTTCAAGCCTCCTGCCCGTCCACAGATCCATAACATTCCAAAGTAATTCGACTGCAAAGATCCAGGCAATCTAAGCTTTGGTCTGCGGCATGTTCGTGCGTAGAGAAACATGACAGAATGCGCTGTTATCATTCAATCTAGTCACTGGAGCGCAGCAGCGTCTCCTACATATTAACACTAGTGGAGTCGGGCCAAGATGGCGTCGACATAGCTGATCCTTTTATGTCCATTACCTATTCTTGAGCAAACCTTGATCTCATTTTTCCTTTCATGGATAATACAGCGTTAATTGCAGTGCTCTTACACTGTTAAAGATATTAAGATGATTTAAACTGGAGTTAAGGGATTTTCATCTACTTTATTTTTAGTGTTTGTTTGTTTGTTTTTTGACTTCCCTGATTGTGACTTGATCGAGACACTTTTTATGTAAGCAGTAGCATGGGAAAATGGCAGAAGGTGTAAAGCGTATAGATGATTATGCTCGAACCATTCCTGGTGAGGATCCTTAATTGGACTGTCTTTCATTTTCTGAAACACCAACTAACAGCCCTCTTCCGAAAATGCCATGGAACGAACCCTCAAACGCAGTTATATTGGAAGCGATCGAGAGGCTTGGGAAGAAACAAGATGACTTCATGGAAAAGATACTGGAAATAGAATGGTCTGTAGCTTACAACTCTACTCTGATAGCTGAAATTTCTACTAAAGTTGATTCAACCTCTGTGAAAATGGAGAAAACAACAACTAAGATGGTCAAATTGAGTGGTCAGTTAGCGCACGTAGTCACTGAAAATAAACAACTGCGTGAAAAAGTCGAGGAATTGGATGCTTATAAAAGAAGATTTAAAAAACTTAAAAATTTCTGGCATTCCAGAGGAGACGGGAGAAAATGTGAAAATAGCTGTGATGGACATTTTCTCCAGAATTTCAATGGGATTGAGAGATGTTCTTCAAACCTCCATTGATGTAACACACAGGCTTGGACCGCGAGATGGAAATGCGCGCCCACGAAGAATTATCGTGCAGGTTTTGTCACGCACTCATCGGGATCGCATCTGGTTAGATGCAAAAAAATCTGACATTATTAAACAGAAAGGAATCAAAATTACAGAGGACTCGACACAACAGGCGAGAGAGCCATGGAATAAACTGTGGCCATTGGTAGACCAAGACAGGAAGGATGGAAAACGAGCTGGGTTCAAAGGTTCATTTGCCATCATTGATGGAAAGAAGATTACAGCGGACAAAATGTGAATCAGATAAAAAATTTATCAGTGTTTCTCTCAGTTATTTATTTATTTTATTATTATTGTTATTATTAATGTTATTATTTTATAATTTTTTTTTTATTAGAATTTTTATTTATATATATTTTCTTAACTCAGAGTTTTGATATTGTTTAAGCACTCAATGCTTGACATGTAAAAGGTTGAAGAGATCTTATAGATTTCTACTTTCTCAAGTTTATACCGTAGTTAGATTTTCTGCCTAGGCAGTTTGCACGTTCTTGCCTTTTTTAAATGTCTTTCAATTTTTCGTGTCTTTCTGTCTGAATGTTCGAGGGATTTGTTATCTTAAAGCTTTATTTTTATTTTGCAATTCGAAAAAAGAGAGGTTTCTTTTCTACAGGAAATACATTCTTGTGTTAATGATGAATCTTTTTGGTCCTCACAATGGAGAGGTAAAACTTTTTTTCACATGGGTCTAATTACTCCGGTGGAGGAATAATTCTGTTTAATCATAATTTTACTGGAAAAATTCTTGAGTCACATTTTTCCTCTGAAGGGAGATGGATAGTAGCCATTATTTATCATGCAGAGGGGATCATTGTTTTATGTAATGTATATGGCTTTAACCGTTCTGATTTAAATCATTCACTTTTTCAAAGTTTGTCCACAAAACTTTTAGTTTTAAAATTGAAATATCCTTCAGAGGAATATCCATTCCTTCCTTGAAGCACCTGATTTACATTTAGATAGATTCCAAGACTTAAGCTGCGGTCACACCAGAGTTTGTGTGTGCGAAATTCTGTCGTGCGGCGCTGCGAAAAGGGGCGGGATTAATCAAGATGATAAGACATTAAAAAAAGAGAGCTATTGCTCCATGTTTTAAATTTCTGTCCAGAGAGGTCATGTTTTGATCCTTGATTGGTCTCACGCAGTTAAGTGATGCGATTTTGCAGGTTAGAGTTCACCAAGCTTGAACTTTGCACCGCAGCAACCTGCGAAACTTGACGCATGACCTTGCGTTTCCGGTCTAACGCATTCGCGTGCGTATGAATGGAAGTCTATGGGAAGAAAAGCCCAGTGTGACCGCAGCTTTAATGTTAACAGCTCTAATTTAGTTATAAACGACTTTTGTAACAGCCTTTTGTTGTTGGACACTCTTAGACATGTCCATGAAAACAGTAAGCCCTGCTTTACTTGGTTTAAAGCAGACATGTCACAAAGATCTAGAATAGACTTATGGCTGGTATCTAATCAACTAGCTTCTTTTATTAATTGCTGTACTGTTTATCATGCTCCGTTAACCGATCATGCGTGTATTGATCTTGAAATATCGAAGGCTTTTTTAGACGGCCAGGGTATTGGAAACTAAAAATTTCCTTTTTACAACATTCTTTATACTGTTCGGGTATTGAGCAAATAATTGAAAAAATTAAATCTGATTCAGACTCTGCAATTAGAAAATGGGAAATCTTTAAATTTGAATGTCGGAATTTCTTTATACAGTTTAGCAAAGAACTCTCCAAAACAAGGGAATTGAAGAGCTCTGCAATCATTAAGGAAATAAATAATATTGTATGTCTATCCTCTCCTAGCGAACAGGACAAAGAGAAATTCTATACACTGAAGAAAGACCTTGATACTCTTTATGTGGAGAAGGCCAAAGGTGCGTTCATAAGGTCAAGAGCAAAGTGGCTAGAATTTGGAGAAAAAATTCAACCTATTTTTTTTTAATTTAGAAAAGAGAAGAGGTGAGCAAAAAAGGATATCAACCCTTAATATTAATGGTAACCTCATCTTGGATGTAGGTACAATTTCAGAGTTTGTATCTGAGTTTTATCAGTCTCTATATACTTCTTCCTTTCTGCCAGAATGCTCTGATCAATTCTTTTGTAATGTTAAGTCATTTATTCCAACCATTAGTAATGATCATTATGATGTCTGTGAGAGTGCAATAACTGTAGAGGAATTGGACACTATAATTACAAAAACCCCATTTAATAAAAGCCCAGGACCAGATAGTTTGCCATTTGAATTTTATAGGCTGTTTTGGTGTGACATAAAATACCTAATTTTGAATATGTTTAAAGAATGCTTAGACAGAGGAGAATTAGCTGAATCAATGAAACAAGGCATAATGACATTGATACCTAAACCAAATAAGGATAAACATTTTCTTGATAATTGGCGTCCCATAACATTGCTTGATTCTGATTATAAAATTCTCGCCGCAGTATATGCTAAAAGATTAAAACCTTGTTTAGAAAAAATTATTTCACTCTCACAATCAGGTTTCATGAATGATCGACATACTTCAAATAATATCCGTCTTCTTTTAGACCTTTTAGATTACTCAGAGTTGGTTAACGATGATGCTCTAATTTTGTTTTTAGACTTTTAAGGCCTTCAACACTGTAGAGCATCCCTTTATGTATGACGCTTTGAAGCATTTTGGCTTTGGTCAAAAATTTGTGAAAACTGTTCAGACCCTGTATAAAGACATCATGAGTAATGTGTCTTTGTCTCATGGAACTTCTCCACGCTTTGTCATAAGAAAAGGAGTCAGACAAGGTTGTCCTATTTCACCTTTTCTGTTTCTGGTGGTTGCAGAGCTTCTTAATCTTTATGTGGTAAATTGCTCAAATGTTGAAGGTATTCCAATAGTGGACAACACATATTTAATAAGTCAACTTGCAGATGATACATGCATCTTTTTACATAATAAAAAACAAGTCCCTAAAATATTACAGGCATTAAAATTATTTTCGAATGCTTCTGGCCTTTGACAATTCATAATTCTGATATCTCAGATGTTTGGGTAATTAAGGTCAAGCAAACCATTACATATTTAGGTATTACAATTAATAAATGTTCCTCTGAAAGGATCGAAAATAACTTTTCTAAATGTTTAAAGAAAGTAAAAACCATGTTTAATTACTGGTCTCAGAGGAACCTAACTATCCATGGACGTGTTCTACTGTCCAAAGCTTAAGGAATATCAAGGCTAGTTTATCCCGCTCTCTCCTTATATGTTAATCCCAAATTGTGTACAGAAATTGATAGGGCTATATTTAAGTTTATTTGGAAAAATAGGACAGAATATGTAAAAAGAAAAACAATTATTAGAACCTTTTCTAAAGGTGGACTCAATGATATTGATTTTACAACTATTAATACAATTTTTTAAATTAATTGAATAAAACAATGCCTTTCCCAAAGTAATTCACTATGGTTTTATATTCGAAATCTTTTCTTTGAAAAATGTGGTGGATTAAACTTTTTGCTTTCTTCTGACTACAAATGTAATAAATTTCCCATTAAATTATCAAACTTTCATAAGCAATCAATAGAAGCATGGAAAATTGCCTTTAAACATAACTTTTCTCTACATACGTGCATTTTATGGAATAACCAACATGTGATGCATAAAAACAAAAGTATATTTAAAAAAGATTGGTTTGACAAGAGGATTGTTTTTGTTTCAGATTTACTAAATAGCAGTGGTGAGATTTATACTTATCAGGAAATTCTTTCTTCTTCAGGGACTGTTTTTTGCATAAAGATTATAATGTGGTTGTGAAAAGCATCTCTAATAAACTGCTTTACTTAATGAAAATTCATCTAACTTATAACTCAGTCTCAAAGCATATTCCAAAAACTGTACTTGGTGGTATCAGTATCTTAGATAAAAAATGTAATAACTTCCATATTAGAAAATGTCTAATTCAGAATAGTAGTTGTTTCCCGAAAGCCATTTTGAAATGGAAACAATCTTTTACTTTACCTTTTATAGATGATATTTGGTCAACAAGTAATATGTTTTTACTCCCAAATAAGGTAAAAGAAATTCATTTCAAAATATTACACAGGTATTATCCCTGCAATATATTTATTAATAAATTTAAAACTGACATTTCACCACAATGTTCTTTTTGTAACACTGAGCCTGAAAGTCTTGTACACCTATTTTGTACTTGTAAATTTTCTCATGATTTTTGATTCATTTTACAAAATAATTAATTTTGACGAATGCATGATTTTTTTTTTAATTCTAAAACTGGCTATGATACACTCGATAATGCTTTAAGGTTGATAATTTTTCTTGGGAAGTTTCACATACACAAAGCAAAAGTAATGTCTATTACTCCCTCCTTTAATTTTTTCTGTAAAGATTTAAAAACATTTTATAATTCTTTAACCTCAATTACAAGAAACAAGAAAGCTGTAAAAACCCCTCTAATAATGAAAAAAATTATCAGTACAATCTAATAATTTAAATATGATGGATCCCCTCAAATATGTTAATTTTTTTGTTTAATGTATGCGTTCTTCATCATTAAGTTTTGTATTACTGTTACATAGGTTATCATATAATCCTGTATGCTTGTCAGTTATATGCTTCAATAAAAAACAAAAAACAAACAAAAAACATATTAACACTAGTATTTCTGGTCAACAAAATGGCTGCCGATCTTTTGATTGACACCCCATTAAGCCAATAGCTGAAATGAGACTTGTCACCATCCAATGAGCTCCCAACTCAAGATGGTCCCACCCTCTCTCTTGACAACTTATGAATAAACTCGGCTACAAAGACCTTGTGAATGATAGGCTCGTGATTTAATCGCATTGAGATTCCAAACATAATGTTATTTAATAATGGATTAAAGTAAAGCCCAGAACAACATTCCATTCACACAGTTTCTTCTAAGTGGTAACTTTATCATATCATACCATGCATTAACAAAAGGCGCTTGAATTCACAGTTGCCCATGCCCTTATTAAGATGCCTCGCATGGATATCAGCTAAAACAAATTATTATGTCTGGCGTACATGTACCATGTTGTAAAGATTTAATTTCTGATTCTCTTTGGTTTCTCGTTTCAGAAATCATGACTACCGGCCCCAGAAGCTGACCTTCATCCAACCTATTACAATCCACATCTATTCCAAATACATTCACATTCTATGCAAAAGGATACATTTCCACTCACCCAGCCCACACCACGATGCCATATTCACACTAGCCCTTTTTAGTTTTTGAGAGGTTCTGAACTAACATCAAATGTCAATCCCAAAATCCACCTCACCACATCCGATCTAACTTTGCTGGATGAAGAAACTCCATCTTTCTTTATTAAGCAAAGCAAATAGATCAATTTCGTAAAGGACGTTCTAGATACATCCTCGATATCCCCTTCCCCACACACCCATTCCAAACCCTCCAAGCATTCTTACACAATAGTAGAGCAATACCCTCTCAGGGAAGCCCAACTGATCCTCTCCAGCCGACTTCCACCCATACACATTTCTAGGTATAAGCACGACTCTGCCTTTTTCCTTATTCCCCTCCTACTAACATAGGCACTCCTTCACTGCCCTTCCCACTTTTTTACTTCCTTTAACTTTCCCTCCAAACTTGAGCTATTCCATACTCCTATTCACTCCCATTCACCACAGCTCCCACCCATTTAGGGGGTGCCCATAGTTTCAATTGCTGCAGCAGAGACGCTCTAAATGAGCTCATATACACCTTCATTTCCAAATACCACTATCGTCACACTCCCCTGTACTCATACAGCAGCAATGCTTCTGCGGGTGCACACATTACCTCCATATTGACCCACTGCACCTCTGCTACACTTACCCATAGCACCACCGCAACTGCAGTGACGCTCTAGCTAAGCCCTTATTTACCTTCATCTCTACATATCACTACGGACAGTATTTACATTCCAATGGGAACACTCATAAATATAATACCGACCACCACTGCACCCCAACCCCGCAACTGTGGTGACGCTCTAGCTGAGCCCTTATTTACTCTCATCTGTGCACATGACTACTGACAGCTTTTAACATTCCTGCAGGAGCACCCATAACGCTCCAATATTGACCACCACTGCACCAACAGAGGAGATGCTCTGCCAAGCCTTATTCTCCCTCTGCACCACTGTTGCAGCAGTGACGCTCAGCCTGAGCTCACACACATCTCCATTTAGCCATTCACTACCAACACACTCCCCAGCAGTACAACAGCAGTTAAAACGCCTTCGCGGAAGTGCACTTGCCTTCCAAATTTGACTTCCACCGTACAATCACTGCCCCTCCCCGGCCCTTACTTATCGATTATATATATATATATATATATATATATATATATATATATATATATATATATATATATATATATATATATATATATATATATATATACACATTCACATATATGTATATATATTTTACATTTACACTCTCCTTTTCTTCTTTCCGGCATCGAGATCCTCCGCCTGGCAATTATTTGCCACTTCTTTACTTCCTTACAGCATTGAGTGCTTCCGCTACCTTTCTACCCCTTCTTTTATCTCCTCCCTTATCTCCTTATCTGTCAATTCCCCCACTAATTTTGTCCTTCCTGCGGCAAATTTTCTCCGCTAACTGTTTTCTTTCAGCATTGATTCTGCTACTTTTTACTTCCTCTTAGGCCCTCAATCCCCAGTTTTTACTCCTGCAGGAGAGACTAAAATGAGCTTCAACTCCCACAGGAGTTCATGCCCCCCCTGGCCCACCCCACACCCTCTTATGCAGGAGTCTTCACTGCCTAATACCTTTCCCGACTCCCGCAGGAGCCTGCCCACCCCAGCTCTCACTCCCGCAGGAGCGTATCCGAGCTTCGACTCCCACAGGAGTCAATCCAGCCCCTCCCATGCCTCCGCTTGGACTCCCTCAGGAGTCTACTTTCCTCTGCTCCCGCAGGAGCCTCTCTTCCTAAACTATCAATATATCCAGCAGCCAGATATGGCATTGTTACATCTGCATTTTGGGGGGTTCTTCGATACATGGCTGCTGTCCTGAGCTATACAAGGCATTCTGGGGAGTTCTCGAGATCTACCTGAGCTCAAACTCCCCTCTCGTCTGCAACGGGAGGGAGCCTCGGGCTCGAGGATCTTATGACGACTCCTAAGCTACTACAAATACCCTAGGTTACGTACCACCGCTATCTTCGTTTTGAAGAATCCCCCCATCCACCTCTACTCCTCCTTCTTCCAAGATGGGTGACATGGTGGCCCAGTGCTTAGCACTGTTGCCTCACAGCAAGAATGTCTCTGGTTTCAGGCTTTACCAAACCAGCAGACATTTCTGTGCGGAGTTTGCATTTTCTCCCCGTGCTCACGTGGGTTTGCCCCGGGTTCCCCGGTTTCCTCCCACCGTCCAAAAAACGTGCAACATAAGTTAATTGACTAATCCAAACCGGCACTATAGACATGCTCCTAGTAAATGGTTAACTCTCAAGAGCAATCACTGGCTGTTCATTGGTTATTACAGCAGGGGAGTTCTTGATATCTACCTGATCTCAAACTCCCCTCTCGCCTTGCAACGGGAGGGAGCCCCGGGCACGAGGATCTTATGAGCTCAGGGCTCTCTCCTGGGACAGCATGCCAAACAAGCTTATAATTAATCATCAGCTAAGTTTGAACTCTTGAATCTAATTTTAATGTCTAATGATGTTACAGATGTTACTACTTCAATGTGTTCCTTTTGGCGCCATTCATACCGCGGCGACAGCGGTACTTGGTGCGCCAGCAGCTTTTGACCGCTGGGTGGCAGTTTAACCACAGATATTCAGCTTTGCCTTTCCACAACACTAAACAGACTTTTCTGTGCGTACCTTATGTGATCAGATGTGTTCAATTAAAATATAATTTTGATTTAGTTTTCTTAGTAATAAACATGATCTTATGCTCGCTCAGCGCGCTTCAAGTTTTGCCGTTGTGTGCTGTGTGCTCGAGCGGAAAAGCGTGTTACTTCTGTTTCATTGTTCAGTCAAATGAAAGCACTTCTGTTGAGGTGACAGCGGGGTTTGGGTTGTCAATGTGAGTATTGCAAACTTTTAAAGATGGAGGAGAGTACTTGTGGTCGCTGTTTCAAGTTATCCAGAGTTGTATTTATAGATCTTGAATATTACAATATTATTAAAATTACAATTATAACATCGACAGCAACTCGACTCGCGCACACCAGCTGATTCAGTCGTTTTCTAGTGACATACAAAAGAGTGCAGGGCTTCTTTTTTTTGTCAACCATAAAAGGCAGAAAAATAAGTGTTAAATGGACAAACACGTCGAACCTCCAGAGCTGCGGTCATGTCACCCAGCCCATGAAATGCGGAGCCAGCTCCGGTGTCATCTACTGAACGCAAATGCCCAGCTAGTCCAGCCAGGTATGGCAGAGAGGCCTTTTCAAAAATGGCCAAATACAAAAGAGAAACTGATAAATAGTAGACGTTGATGAGAAATGGAGCAGCATATTTGGTAGTTAAAAACGCGCCGCTCCGCGATGTAGAGCTGGTTTCCGAGAAATGCAGGCGGCGGAGCAGGATACCCTCTTTGCCATGGTTGCGAAAAAGTATCTGCATGCGCTACAGGCACACCGTCTCAGTGCTGCTGGAAACATTGTAATCTCAAATAAGTCTCCGCTTAAACCGAACAAAGTCAACATGTTAGTTTTTCTGGCAAAGAATTTAAAATATGAATAGAAAACAAAAGGCGGAGAGACGCAGTTTTTTTTCAACATCTGACTTATGTTGTTACAAGCCTAAGCTAATATTTTTGTTCTTCGTTACTATTTATATTATTATTGATTAGTATTTGTGAAGTTTCTAAAATGTAACGTTTACTGTTTCAAGCAGTTAAAGTTATTTCTATTTAACTAGCCTACATTATTATAGGCTGTATTGTGTTGTTTTATCAACGAAAGTTAAACAACAAACATGTTCGTTTGTACGGATATTTAGCATAATACTTTGGTCTTTTTTGATTTCTTATTGTTTTACATGAAATGTAAATTAACTTAGGTAGGCTACTTGGGTAAAGGGGCGTAATTTGTTGGTAGTATACCGAGGAATGCTTAGACAGTGAATATTGTCATCATTATTTAAAAAAATTATAAATAAATAAATAAATAAATAAATAAAACACCTTACGGAAAGGATGAAATAAAGGAAAAGCATGCTCTTAATCATTCTTCATAATCTGATTCGTAGCTATACATGCAATAAACTTATATTGCGCCGACAAGAACAAGCTCTAAAAGGTAAAGTCTAAAGCCAGAGGAGTTATTGATATTAATGTTAGTTGTTAATATGACCGTAAACACTGCGTTGTATAATTAACGCCGTCATTGTGTCGTGTCTGCGATTTTTTTTTTTTTTTTCTCGTTGAAGAACAGAAAATTCATGTTATCGCCGTCTTCCCAGCCAGGTTTTCATGCACAGTTTCCGTTTTTGTTTCTTCTCAAACAATAAAGTTTCGCTATAGCAGGCCCGGCGGCAGGATATCATAAATGAGGGCGCAAGGGCGCAATCCCATTGCACTTGACGACTGAATTTGGTCCTTTCTTGTTCCTTTTATTTAGGCTATTTATTCATTCATTACCGATATAGTCCTACTTTTTATAATAATAATAATGCAGTTTCGCTATTACCGATTTTATTAATGAAGGCAACGATACCGTTTACATTAATGCAGAAAGATCATGGTTTAAGCACCAAACAAGTGGTTTAAATTATGTTAGTCTCCTTATTTCTTTCCGTTTTATTTTAAATATTATAAATGTTTAAAGTTTTAGGTAAAGACGTCAAAATATGCCCACACATGCAAGCTAAACTAGATCATATCTGAGTCACCACGCTTTATTACCCAACCAAAATCAGCGAGGAAAAAATAAATGTTTTAAATTAAATTATATTTAAATGTTAAATTAAATAAAAAAAATGAATTTAAATTTTAAATGCCATTTAAAAATATTTGCTAAAATTAATGTGTTACTTAGTTACATTTTTAGGCATTAGCCAAACAGAAAGCCTGTCTACGGTAAATCCACACGCACTAAATAGCCTACCTTTTTCTTTTATAACACTGTAAACATAACTTCGCAGGTCGATCATCTTCAAACGCAAAAGGCATTTTTAAGTGTCCTAACTTGACTGCTGCTGTAGAATGGGATGTTTTTTTACATAACTTTAAACGTGTGCTTTAGCTATGTCAAAATGAAAGCAAATTTTTTAAGGGTTCTGCGTTTTGTCAATTGTATAGCTTAATAATAATAATAATAATAATAATAATAATAATAATAATAATGGATATAACAAATTATAATATTATAGTATAGACATTTTTACTAGGCTACTTTAATATCAATCCCTAACTGAAAAACTAATGTGAAAATGACTGGCAGCTGTGCTAAAATTAATATAATGGCAAATTTCTTCTGCGTTTTTTCCCTTTATAGCTCAATAGTTTTATTCAAAGAATTAGTTAAGCAAAACATGAAATAAATTAAGCTGCGTGTCTTCGTGATATCCACTAGTCCAGTTTTCTCCAGTGTGAGTTTAGAGTGCGCCTCCACCGCAAGCGCATTTATGCCTGCACCAGATCAAAGCAGGTGTAAAGTCCAGCACAAAGCGCTGTTAGTTGTGCGTTCAACCAGCAATACCCGCTCCACTGTCTACAACACACAAATACTCGAACTCTTTATTTGTGGACTTACTTTTGATAATAGGCTATATCATTACCTTTATCCTGATTCTATTTTTATTTTTATTATTCCATTTTTTAATTTTCTTTTCTTTGTGTTATATCCATAATTGTTTGCAGTACTGCCCTTTTTTGCACTGTCTTTGTCCGCAGTGACGCTGCACTGCTTTGGCAATACGAATGTACAGTTATTTGTCATGCCAATAAAGCACCTCAAATGTGAAAATAGCCTAGGCAACAAATAACAAATCGGAGTCTAATAATAAAATAAATGCCATTTTCATTTTCATACATGTGTGGGTTTTGACAATATGTGTTTAATTAAGCTATAAAGATTGGCCTATCAGATGAAATGCATAGTGAAATATTAAATAAATGTCTCATTTGCTGAATATTTAATTAATCTATATCTTTAATATTTTTAAAATCACCTCGCTTTGGCCCAGAGAAAGAGGCGCGCGGCACCAGCGGACCTGTGCTTTCCCAAACAAAGACGTACAGTAACTTGCAGGTGAACTATGCATAGTTTTGGGGGGGAAAGAATATAGTGATGAGTGTTTCCCAAAACCCTTAGTTTCTCTGTCGCAGAAACATCATTTGAATCATGTCACTATTAACCCTGCTTTTATTTATTAAATGCTTCCCAACGCCACATTTCTGTTGCGCGAAAAAAAGCTGCTGCAAATAAACATTTATTTTAGTTATGCCAATGCCATTTTAATAGTTTCATTATAGTAGTGATTTTGATTTGACATTCTTCCACTAAACTTGCACTGTCTTGGCGTAAATGGGCTGTGAACTGTTGCTATTGAGGCTGAGGCATCAAGGTGTTAATAGGCTATAGTTCTCTCTTCAACTTTCAGGTTTGAGGTGGGGGAAGAAGTGGCAGAGGCAATTCAAATGTAACATCTCTAAATTCTCTAAGGAGAAGCACTTTAGCATCGAGAGCAACACCGAGTAAGTACATTTAGACCTGTTTTTCAGTTGCTGTGTTTGGTTAGAGAACACTTAGACTTGTTTCAGCTGGTTGTGTATTGGTTGTTGGACATTTAAAATTATTTTCAGCTATCTGTGTTTAGTGTTTGGTTAGAGAACAGTTAGACTTGTTTCAGCTGGTTGTGTATTGGTTGTTGGACATTTAAAATAGTTTTTCAGCTATCTGTGTTTAGTACTAGCAAGTTTTAGCCACTGTTTCCTTTTGTTTACTGTAAGAGCTTGCGTGCCGAGCCGGAGGTTTTTTCGCGCGCCCCCGCGGCTGCAGTTTCGGGTATTTTGTAACTTTGGAGGCGTGTCCAAACGCCAGGTAAGACTATATATTTGAACACATTTGGTCTAGCTAGCAGGAGAAGCACTTTAGCATCGAGAGCAACACCGAGTAAGTACATTTAGACCTGTTTTTCAGTTGCTGTGTTTGGTTAGAGAACACTTAGACTTGTTTCAGCTGGTTGTGTATTGGTTGTTGGACATTTAAAATTATTTTCAGCTATCTGTGTTTAGTGTTTGGTTAGAGAACAGTTAGACTTGTTTCAGCTGGTTGTGTATTGGTTGTTGGACATTTAAAATAGTTTTTCAGCTATCTGTGTTTAGTACTAGCAAGTTTTAGCCACTGTTTCCTTTTGTTTACTGTAAGAGCTTGCGTGCCGAGCCGGAGGTTTTTTCGCGCGCCCCCGCGGCTGCAGTTTCGGGTATTTTGTAACTTTGGAGGCGTGTCCAAACGCCAGGTAAGACTATATATTTGAACACATTTGGTCTAGCTAGCAGGAGAAGCACTTTAGCATCGAGAGCAACACCGAGTAAGTACATTTAGACCTGTTTTTCAGTTGCTGTGTTTGGTTAGAGAACACTTAGACTTGTTTCAGCTGGTTGTGTATTGGTTGTTGGACATTTAAAATTATTTTCAGCTATCTGTGTTTAGTGTTTGGTTAGAGAACAGTTAGACTTGTTTCAGCTGGTTGTGTATTGGTTGTTGGACATTTAAAATAGTTTTTCAGCTATCTGTGTTTAGTACTAGCAAGTTTTAGCCACTGTTTCCTTTTGTTTACTGTAAGAGCTTGCGTGCCGAGCCGGAGGTTTTTTTCGCGCGCCCCCGCGGCTGCAGTTTCGGGTATTTTGTAACTTTGGAGGCGTGTCCAAACGCCAGGTAAGACTATATATTTGAACACATTTGGTCTAGCTAGCAGGAGAAGCACTTTAGCATCGAGAGCAACACCGAGTAAGTACATTTAGACCTGTTTTTCAGTTGCTGTGTTTGGTTAGAGAACACTTAGACTTGTTTCAGCTGGTTGTGTATTGGTTGTTGGACATTTAAAATTATTTTCAGCTATCTGTGTTTAGTGTTTGGTTAGAGAACAGTTAGACTTGTTTCAGCTGGTTGTGTATTGGTTGTTGGACATTTAAAATAGTTTTTCAGCTATCTGTGTTTAGTACTAGCAAGTTTTAGCCACTGTTTCCTTTTGTTTACTGTAAGAGCTTGCGTGCCGAGCCGGAGGTTTTTTCGCGCGCCCCCGCGGCTGCAGTTTCGGGTATTTTCACTCTCGAGGCGTGTCCACCTGAGCTCAATCAGCAAAGCGCTCGGGGGTGTATATAAGCGACTAGTCTCACCGCGGCAGCGGTCGCGGCAGCCTCGTGTGAAGCCCGCCTCGTGTGAAGACCGACGAGGGTAAAGACCATCGACTCTACCTGCGCGACTAAGACCGACGAGGGTAAAGACCATCGACTCTACCTGCGCGACTAAGACCGACGAGGGTAAAGACCATCGACTCTACCTGCGCGACTCCACCGAGCAAAGACACCGACAAAGCACTTGAGTACTTCTTACTTTATTTTTTTTCCTTTTCTCTGCACTCATTATTGTTTTCCTTGCACTTTATTATGTGTTTACTAATTCCTGTTGTTACTAATACTCGTAGAGCACGGGAGGTACGCTGCAGGCGCAACCCTCACAACCTTCGATCAATTCATGTATCCTCTATTTCACAACTCTCTCTCTCTGTGGGCCTCTGGAATTGTCAATCTGCTGTTAACAAAGCAGATTTTATTACCTCCATAGCCACTCATTATGACTTTAGTCTCATGGCTCTAACTGAAACCTGGCTGAGACCGGAGGACACTGCTACACATGCAGCTCTTTCTACTAATTTCTCTCTTTCCCACACCCCTCGTCAGACAGGGAGAGGGGGTGGGACTGGACTACTGATTTCCAAAGAATGGAAATTCACTCAGAGACCGTCCCTGCCAAAAATCAGCTCTTTTGAATTTCATGCAGTCACCATTATCCACCCCTTTCGCATAAATGTGGTTGTCATCTACCGCCCACCGGGTACATTAGGTCACTTCTTGGATGAACTGGATGTTCTTCTCTCATCTTTTTCTGATTATGACACTCCCTTGTTGGTGCTAGGTGACTTCAACATCCACATAGAAAGACCTCAAGCTGCTGACTTCCAGACTCTGCTGGCATCTTTCGACCTCAAAAGAGCACCTACCTCTGCTACTCACAAATCAGGTAATCAACTAGACCTTATTTACACTCGACATTGCCTCGCTGACCAAACACTAGTAACTCCACTACAAACATCGGATCATTTCCTTCTCTCTCTCAACATCCACATTACTCCTGAGCCGCCACACACTCCTACTCTAGTTGCCTTTCGCAGAAACCTACGCTCTCTCTCACCCAACAGGCTATCCACCATTGTTTCTAACTCTCTTCCTCCATCTTCCAAACTCTCTGCACTTGATACGAACAGTGCAACTGATACACTCTGCTCCACGCTAACATCATGTCTAGACAGGCTATGCCCTCTGACATCCAGACCAACCCGAGCCAGTCCTCCTGCACCCTGGCTCTCTGATGTTCTCCGTGAGCATCGCTCAAAACTTCGGGCTGCTGAGAGAAGCTGGCGAAAAACAAAAAATCCTGAACAGCTCATAACATACCAAACTCTTCTGTCTTCTTTCTCGACTGAGGTTACTTCTGCAAAGCAGACATACTTCCGTCAGAAAGTCAACAGTGCCACCAATTCTCGCTTGCTTTTTAAAACATTTTCCTCCCTCCTTCACCCTCCTCCTCCACCCGCATCCTCCACACTCACTACTGATGACTTTGCTACATTCTTTTGCACCAAAACTGCAAAAATCAGTGCTCAATTTGCTGCACCTACAACAAACACGCAAGATACACCACTAACACCACACACACTCACCTCTTTCTCCCAGCTCTCTGAGTCTGAGGTGTCCAATCTCGTGCTATCAAGCCATGCAACCACCTGTCCGCTAGATCCCATTCCCTCTCATCTCCTGCAAGCCATTTCTCCTGCAGTCATACCAACACTGACTCACATAATTAACACATCTCTTGACTCTGGTCTATTCCCTACTTCATTTAAGCAGGCTAGGGTAACCCCTCTGCTAAAGAAACCCAACCTGGATCAAACGCTACTTGAAAACTACCGACCGGTATCCCTGCTTCCATTCATGGCCAAGATTTTGGAGAAAGTAGTGTTCAATCAAGTCCTAGACTTTCTTACTCAAAACAACCTCATGGACAACAAGCAATCTGGCTTTAGGAAAGGCCACTCAACTGAGACTGCTCTGCTCTCGGTCGTGGAGGACCTCAGACTGGCTAAAGCAGACTCTAAATCATCTGTCCTCATCTTGCTGGATTTATCAGCTGCTTTTGACACTGTAAACCACCAGATCCTGCTATCTACGCTTGAGTCACTGGGCGTCACAGGCACTGTTATTCAATGGTTCAGTTCCTACCTCTCGGACAGGTCATTCAGGGTGTCGTGGAGGGGAGAGGTGTCCAACCTACAGCATCTATACACTGGGGTACCTCAGGGCTCTGTGCTTGGACCACTTCTCTTCTCTATCTACACGGCATCTTTAGGAACAGTCATCCAGAAACATGGTTTTTCCTACCACTGCTATGCTGATGACACCCAGCTATACCTCTCTTTCCACCCTGATGATCCCTCGGTTCCAGCTCGCATTTCAGCCTGCCTGTCAGACATTTCACTCTGGATGAAAGATCATCATCTCCAGCTTAACCTCACGAAAACGGAAATGCTTGAAGTTTCTGCCAACCCGACTCTTCACCATAACTTTTCAATCCAGATGGATGGAGCAACCATCACTGCATCCAAAATGGTAAAAAGCCTTGGAGTTACGATTGATGACCAACTGAACTTCTCTGACCACATTTCTAGAACTGCCCGATCTTGCAGATTCGCACTCTACAACATCAGAAAGGTCCGACCCTTCCTATCTGAACATACAGCTCAACTCATTGTTCAAGCTCTTGTCCTCTCCAAACTGGACTATTGCAACTCTCTGCTAGCCGGGATACCAGGTAGTTCTATCAAACCTCTTCAGCTGCTTCAGAACGCAGCTGCACGAGTGGTCTTTGATGAACCCAAAAGAGCACATGTCACTCCGCTACTCACCCGTTTGCACTGGCTTCCAGTTGCTGCCCGCATCAAATTCAAAGCTCTGATGTTTGCTTACAAAGTGACCTCTAGCTGTGCTCCTTCGTATCTGCTCTCACTTCTGCAGATATATGTGCCCTCCAGAAACTTGCGTTCTGTGAATGAACGTCGCCTCGTTGTTCCATCCCAAAGAGGGAAGAAATCACTTTCCCGAACTCTCACATTCAATCTGCCCAGTTGGTGGAATGAACTCCCCAACTACATCAGAACAGCCGAGTCACTTGCTGTCTTCAAGAAACGACTAAAAACGCAACTGTTTAGTCTCCACTTTTCCTCCTAATCTGCAATTGCCTCTCTGGCTATACCACTAACTGAGCCCTCTTTCTCTCTCTCTCTCTCTCTCTCTAAAAAAAAAAAAAAAAAAAATTTCTACTAATGTTTTGCTTCTTAGACTTTTACACGCCTGAAACTTGTCTATAGCGCTTGTTCACTGCTGCTCTTATAGTTGTGTAAATTGCTTCCTTGTCCTCATTTGTAAGTCGCTTTGGATAAAAGCGTCTGCTAAATGACTAAATGTAAATGTAAATGTAAATGTAAATGTTAAAAAAGGCCACTTACGCGGCATCTGTGTGTAAAGATTATTACCTTATTTTTATTTTATTACTATTATTTATTTATTCATTTATTCATTCGTCATTCATTTTCTTTTTGGCTTAGTCCATTTATTAGTCTGTAATTGCCACAGCGGAATGAACCGTCAACTTATCAAGCATATGTTTTACGCAGAGGATGCCAGGAGGGCCAGCTGGGGCTTCGGGACGGAGTGAAAGGAGAGGCGGACTTTGCCCCGAGTCTGGGAAAGATGGCTTGCCGTCATTACACTAGTTTTCCGATGGCACACGAGTTACATGCGCCAAACACATGAACAAATAAATTAATAAATAAGGGAAAGAAAACATCTAGCCTTATAGGCTGAGTTCTTTTTGATTTTAATCGCCGTTAAGTTTCCGTTTTAAATGTAAGGCTGTTGCATAAAATAATAAAATTGCATAAAATAATACAATTTTAATTTATAAGTGACTTTGCTGCGTCCCCCTTGATGTTTCAATAACGCATAATAATCTATACACCATATTAAAGACACTTAAATAGTCTACTTAACACTTTCCTTAAGATCACAGAATAATATGCAACATCTAATTCCGGGGAAGTTCTGGAGGCAGGGTTTGCATGCAGCTAGCCCGACAGTGAAAACGCGACATGATTTCGGCCTCACTGATGCCCATTAACACCTGACAGACAAGCTTTTGGTTATGAGAAGGGGGAAGGGGTCTCCACTCTTAAGTGTTTTTCACAAACATGAATACACAAAATCCAAAACTCCTATAGGACGGATGGCGTAACAAAACCTATGCGTTTAAGAACGAAACCGCATTAAATATGGGGCCTTATGAAAATGAATGTTTCTATGCACAACAACTTCTGAACTGAACTAGGCTACCTGTTAGGGGTGGGCGATATGACCTAAAATTAATATCACGGTATTTTTCATCTTTTGAACGGTGACGGTATAATATCATGGTATTACTTTCAATAGCAAAATAATATACATCTCAAGGAAGAACGGGCAAAAGAAAGTCTCAATTCTATCACTCTTTAAAAGTTTTGGTTTGGGTCATTGTAAATGCTCAGTCTCGTTATGAGCTGATCTTCATTTCTCTGTGTTGGTGGAATAAAGCAGGCGAGTCAGCCGCACCAATTTATGAGCAGACAGAGCAGGATTCTCGCGATGACCACCAGCGCAATTCCGCTCTTTGTTATGAGCTGTAGTTTCAGTGTAAACTTAGTAAAGGTGAGTTTCTTTGGCAATGATGTGTACAGTGTTAGATTTTATATTTAGCGGACATTTGCGCTGAACACGCGGTGAATGCAACGCATCGAGATTCGGGCACCTTCTCTGAAAACACTCGATTGATCTCAGCTGGCGGATCAACATTTACCTCATGTCATGATCGCTGCCATCTGCGCCATTATTATTATTAAAACTTTAAGTGAGGTTTGCAAACCTGTGCACTTTTCACTCTTCAGCTGTTTGCATTTCCTGCAGTAACAAAAGCTCCCTGTTTATTATATTCATTATATTCAGACACACAAATGCTCCCAAATATATTATGAGGGCGCATATATTAAATTTCGGGCGCTCATGCGACAAAAATGGTTGCAATTTCGAGCCCTGTAGTATAAGGACATGTATTCAGACCACAACTGATCGTTTGAAGAAAATTGAATGCCTTATTATTTAGAATTAGCTATTATTGATGTAAATGCAGCCGTTCAAGCCGCGCAAAATTGATTTATTACGGTATTGACGGTATTAGAAAATCCATGTCGTGGCGCAATGTCACACCGGTGATGACGATGACGATGGGTTAGTAATTATATTATAACTGGTTATGTTCAGGTCAATGAAATAATACCTTTAATAAATAAAATATGTTCGTAAGAACGTGGTGGGCCAGTGATTCCGTCGCTGTCATCAGTGTTTTAATGAGCTCAGGAGAATTCTGCTTTGCATTTTTCTATGCATGACTAACATCACTAAACCAGACATTTGTTTTATGAGTTAACCAAATATTCGCAGAGATTCAGCAGTTTTTTTTCTGACGCGTTTGCCAGTCAGTGAAAAAAAAGTAACCGTGGCCCTGTTTGCAGGCATTTATATTCGTTTTTTCGTCAATCTGATGCAACTTTTATTATTTATACAGGACGTTAAAATGCAATTAAAAGTTTCAAATCAATTAAATTCAATTTATAGAAAGGCTAGCCTATTTTATGCATTAAATATAACTAATTTCCTTTATTTCTGATTAGACCATGCATTTTAGACTATTTTACAATTGTAATATGTGCATATGCTTTTTTGAAATAACATTCGTTTAACAAATATTTTAGCACATCGAAATTAATTAAGTGAACTGTTTTTTTTTTTTATTAAAACCTTTATGCAAAAGGATCAGAGGATAAATTATCGTAGGATAAACGTATATGGAAAAACACCAATTGACGGGCTCTGCTTTCGGTTTTAAAAGAATCAAGCAGCTTTAAAAAATATAATTTGCTGAAGAGAAATGACAGGAAAAAAGAAAGAAAAAGATTAAATATATAGTGACTGTTAAAAGAACATTTCTCTTTAATATATTCTTTCGACTCCGAAACATCAGCTAAGATTATGATGAATGACGGAGTTTCTCTATTGCCTGCTTCAGCAGTGCCTCCCGGTCCTGCAGGTTATGAACGAGGAGGCGGAGAGAATGCGCTGTTTAGTTTCGGCTTGATATATTTAAATAAATACTAACACCGAACTGCTTTATAGCTCAAAAAGTTAAACTAAAATGCACAACTCTTGTTGGTTGCACCCGCGGGATGCACAATGAAACGCGCCATTATTTTAATTCTATATTCGTGAAGAATGAGCCATGAGATTGAGATTTTTGAAGGTGCTCTTTAGCGGCGAAGTTCCTGGCAGAGTAGTGAGTGAAAAAATGTGCATAAAGAAATTGGACAAGAGAAATAACATTTTAAATTATATAACAAGCATCTTATTCTTTCTAATCCTCGCCCAGTTTTAATACAAGTTGTGTTTTTTTTAATATTTGTGGCTGGGAAGTTTATTAAGAATATATTTATAATTATATATAATGAAATAAATACATAATTATATATATATATATATATATATATATATATATATATATATATATATATATATATATATATATATATATATAGAGAGGAGAGAGAGAGAGAGAGAGAGAGAGAGAGAGAGAGAGAGAGAGAGAGAGAGAGAGAGAGCAAAAAATATTTTTTTTATACTTTTAGTGATCTGCTTAAGGTAGGTCAATTTATTTTTTTTGCTTTTGATGAAGCAGCATTCAACTTAAGTTCTTTAGACCATGCCCCTGACCGTTTCTCAGTGTTTTGCCGCAATATCTTTAAATAAATTATTTATTTAGGCATATTTTCATTATTCGTTTATTATTATGTACAATAATTCAGACATAAAATAAGATAGTAAATAAATATATGTAAATAAAAGATATGTAAGATATGTAAATAAAAACATAAATAAAAACATAAATGAAAAAGTCTTGTCTTAGTCCTATCAAAACGGCAAACACTAAAAGCAGGCTAAAAGACTGCTTTATTTATTTATTTAAGACTACTTATTGTACTGAATGTTTGTGCTTTCATGTTAGTTGTCTTTTATTTCTTCAATTCCAAAACGAGTCCTCTTTGCACTTAAAAAGTTTATAATAAAGTGTGTTAACAAATTTTAAATGATTAATTAAGGACTTATAATGCTTTGACCTATTGTTTAATATCATTTACAAGCACAGTAGCATATTTAAAGCTGCTGTAAAGGCTATTTCTTTCCGTTCGCATCCCGTCCCTTTGCGCCCCCTGGCGGCTTTTTCACAAACTGCGGTCTTACACTAAAAACAGAGCAGCAATTATTTCAAACGGCGGCGGTATAAGCCCCGGCGGTAATAGCCACTTTAAACTCTCACCTACTGTATGTGCCTGCTGGGTTTTTTGTTCCCCACAATGACATATATCGCAAGTGAGCTATTAAGTTAATGAGGAAAGCAAAATATTTGGTACGTGGAACATCTGGAGTAGGAACAGAACATTAAGAGTCAAGTACAACAAATGTAGCATTGAAATAATAAAACGTAAACATGGTAACATTTTCCTAATGTGGCTGCCTTTTGATTAGAAAGTATATGAAATCTCTCACACAACATTCTTACTTTATGGTAATTGTTTTCTGTTAGAATATGTTGTGGACTGAAATTTAACTTTGTTTGAGTAAAATATAAATGACAAAATAGCAGTAATAAATAAAATAAGTGTCATTTTTGTTTGCTCATTGTTCCGTGTACATCTTGTCAGCTCAATGTTTAAATTGTATGTCTATCAGTCCAAAATTAACATTGCATTGTCATACACACACACACAGGTACAATTCCACACTTTTTCAAATACATACAGTAACAGTTATGCATATGCAGTAACAAGAGACTTGTATATAAACATACATTGCTATTCTTTACTTATTTATTTTGTACTTCTTTAAAATATGTCACCAATCACATTTCTATCTTGGAACGTCCGTGGACTCGGCTCCCAGGCAAAGAGGATCAAAGTTTTTAATCATTTAAGTAAATTACAAGCAGACATATGCCTTCTACAAGAAACTCACTTATCAGAATCCGATCAAAACAAAATTAAATCATCGCAGTACCATCTATATTCTTCCCACTACAACACAAAACAGAGAGGAGTGTGTATCCTAATAAATAAAAAAATATCATTTGTTCTTAATACTACCGTTACGGACCCAGAGGGACGTTTTATTATCATTAACATTTCAATTGACAATAACTCACTCACAATAGGCAACTTATATGGCCCCAACACAGACGAACCATCTTTTTTTCAAAATTTTTTTCCCTCCATTTCAAATCTTTCTAATTGCCCCGTCATAATAGCAGGTGATTTCAACACTGTTTTAGATTCAACTACAGACAGATTTAACAACATTGGCAATAAATGCACCTGGAAATCTGCAGATACTATAAAACAGTTCATGAGTGATCTTGTTCTTGGTGATGGTTGGCGCCTCCAGCATCCAGACATCAAAGCATTCTCATTTTATTCACCAGTTCATCATTCATACTCCCGCATTGACTTCTTTCTCACCAGTAATTCTATTATATCAAATATTTCTGAATCAAAGATCCACCCAATAATCATTAGTGATCACGCTCCAGTAACAATAAAACTAAATATAATCACCGCACATAAACCCATTTCTAGATGGCGATTTAATACTTCTCTTCTCCAAGACCATGTTTTCTAGAGATGAATGACTCCCCTGAAATATCTCCATCTTTTCTGTGGGAAACAGGAAAGGCAGTATTAAAAGGAAAAATAATTTCATATTTCATTTACAAAAAAAAAAAAAAGAAAGAAAAAGAACAACAAACTGAACTGGAACAGAAAATTAAAGAACTAGAAGACATTAACATAAATAATCAAACAGAAGAAACACAAGATATACTGAGAAAATGTAAATCACAATTAAATAATCTACTTAATGCACACACTCAATTCCTTATTCACAGACTACGACAAGAACACTTCCATCATAATAACAAATCTGGTAAATATCTGGCTAATCAAATCAAACACAATAAAGAAAAAACAACATCAGTCATTAAGGACTCAGCAGGGAAACCCACCAACTCACCAGAAGAAATAAATCAGATCTTTCAAAAGTTTTACAGCAACTTATATTCCACTGAAAAAGACCCATCCCAGGATGACATAAAATCATTTCTTAGCAATATCAACATACCTCAACTAAATGAACAGCAAATAAATACTCTTGAATCCCCTTTATCAGATCAAGAAATTTTTTATGCACTTATGCAATAATAAATCACCAGGTCCTGATGGTTTCCCTGCTGAGTTCTATAAACACTTTTGGTCTATTTTATCACCACTTTACATCCGTTTATTAAATAAATCAAAACAAAAATCAAAACTACCAGATACCATGAACACAGCCACAATTGTACTCCTCCTCAAACCCAGTAAAGACCCAACATTACCATCAAGCTATCGTCCAATTTCATTAATCAATGTAGACATTAAAATAATTGCTAAAGCACTTTCCCATAGAATATAAAAAATCATGCCATCCATAATTCATCCAGATCAAACCGGTTTCATTAAGGGTATAGACAATCATCAAATAATACACGCAGACTCGTTATCCTAATACATCACTCATCAATAAACAAAAACAAATCTATCATAGTCACCCTTGATGCAGAAAAAGCTTTTGATAAAGTAAACTGGAGATTCCTGTTTTCCACATTAGAGAGGTTTGGTTTTGGGGAGTCATTTATCAACTGGATTATAACTCTCTACACATCACCATCAGCTACCATCATTACTGATGGACTAACATCACGCGGCTTCACTCTACACTGGGGAACTAGACAAGGATGCCCACTCTCTCCCTCCCTATTCACCATATTCATCGAACCACTTGCAGCAGCTATCCGTCAAAACAACCTCATCAAAGGAATTCAAACATTAAGCATAAACCACAAAATAAGTCTTTACGCTGATGACATATTATTATACTTACAAAATCCCCAAACATCATTACAAGAAACAATAAAACTTATTGACACTTTCTCAAATATTTCTGAATACTCAATTAACTGGAATAAATCTGCTATAATTCCGGTTCATTCTGATAGTGTGGATGTGACATCCCAAACATCACAAATCCCTCTGTGCACCAACTACATTACATATTTGGGTATCAATGTTTCCCCCAGGCTGTCAGAGTTGTTTGGTCTCAACTATACCCCACTACTTAAAAAAATAGATGACGACCTTCAACGCTGGATGAACTTACCACTATCCATCATGGGCAGAATATCAGTAACCAAAATGTCCATACTCCCAAAAATAAACTATTTATTTCAATGATTCCAGCACAGCCCACTCGTACCTGGTTCAAAACTCTAGATTCAATTATCACAAAATTTTACTGGAAATCAAGACCCCAAGAATTAAATTGACAACCATACAAAAACCAAAATCACAAGGAGGATTAGAAGCACCACATTTTTACTACTATTTTTTGGCAAATCAGCTTCAAAACATACACAAATGGATTAAACCTAACTCATCAGAATACACCTGGCAAGATATTGAACAATCAATCTGCAAAGACATTAACATTTCAGAATTAGCTTTTCACAGTCAAACAATCAAGAAACATCACTTCACACACACAACTTCAGCATATCTTTAATAATAATAACCTGGCACAATTTTCGCATATAGCCCAGACATACAGCATTGGGAGTAATTGCTTCTTGGAATATTTACAAATCAAATCGTCAATTAAATCAAAATTACTTAACCAACCAATCAATCTAGACCTTCCCCCTCAAATCTCAGAGATTATTAATATATCTTACTACAAAAAATTGCTCTCCCAAATATACAAAATGATATCAAAATCAGACAATGCATTAGTTCTACCAACTGCTAAATGGGAAAAAGACTTATCCATTACTCCCAATGCTGCACTCTGGACTCAAATTGCAAAAACACATTTTCCATGACTTCCAGACTTGTCCTGTTATCTCCTCATTATCATTATTACAAGTATTTCTACCATTGTCATTATTCAGGTTGCTGTAGTTGTAGTAGTAGTCATAGTAGTAGTAGTAGTAGTAGTAGTAGTAGTAGTAGTAGTAGTAGTAGTGGTTGAAGTTGTAGTTTGGGTTTTGGAAGTAGTAGTTGAAGTAGTATCTGTAGTAGTAGATGTCATTGGTATAGTGGTATCAGAAGTAGTGGATGTGTAGTAGTAGTAGTAATAGTAGTCGTTGTCTGTGTAGTAGTATCAGAAGCAGTGGACGTTGTTGATGTAGATGTTGTAGTAGCAGTCATTCCTGTAGTAGTATTAGTAGTAGATGTAGTATTAGTAGTATCAGTGGTAGTAGTCATTGTAATAGGTTCAGTAGTAGTACACATTGTAGGAGTAGTAGTGGTTGTGGCTGTAGTAGCAGTAGTAATAGTTGTAGCATTAGAAACTCTCTGTAGTAGTAGTAGTTGGTGTAGTACTTGGGATTTATTTTTATTATTATTATTTTTATTATTGTAGTGGTTGTTGTTAATGATTATTACTGTTGTCCTTTCTTGCTTGTTTACTGTCATTATTACTATCATTATATGACTAGCATTGTTGTCACTCCTTATATAAGTTACTTGCTTCATTTAGTGACTGTTATTGTTCCTTTTGTATGTACTCTGACCTGTTTACCATGTTACCTTTACATGCACACACGCGCACACACACACACACACGCACACACACACACACACACACACACACACACACACACACACACACACACACACACACACACACACTAACATTGTTTGCTAAGCTACTTGTAGCTAACTACCCCAAGTCCCAAATGAAATAAAATTAAATAAAAGCTGTGGTCACATTGCACTTTTCTCCATATAGACTTCCATTCATACGCACACGAATGTGGCATAGCAGAAACGAAAGCTTATGCGACAAGTTTCGCAGTTCGCATATTAGATAGGATACACCGATACACGGCCGGCCAGAAGTGCGATATGGACATCAATATAGCAGCATTTTTTATGACACTGTATAACAAAAATTCATATTTTTACAGTACTGTGACGGTTGGGTTTAGGGTTAGGATAGGGGTAGAAGTAAAAAAAATACAATTTATTGAATTATTCAATAGATAAATAATACTTGGTAATACTACTATTTTTGCGTTACTTTGACGATTGGGTTTAGGGTTGGGGGTAGACAATAATAAAATACAATTAATGGAAAATGTAATAAATAATACAAATCATTTTTGTTAACTTCCAACCGCAACCATATCTAATCTAGCAACAACCGTTAGCTGCGCTGTAAAGTTCAAGCTTGGTGAACTCTAACCTGCGAAATCGCATCACATGACTGTGTGAGACCAATCAAAGATCAAAACATGACTTCTCTGGATAGAAATTTAAAATATGGACCAATCGCTCACTTTTTTATGTGTAATCATTTAATCCTGCCCTTTCTCGCAGCACCATATGACAGAATTTTGCAAGCTCAAACTCTAGTGTGACTGTGGCATAGTTTATAGTAAATACTACAGAGTTTTTGAACCTTACTTTAGTATACTTGAATAAATATGCTGTGTTAATTATACATTCATTCATTCATACATTTTTTTCATAATTCATTCCTTTATTAATCAGGGGTCGCCACAGCGGAATGAACCAGCAACTTATCCAGCACGTTTTATGCAGCGGATGACCTTCCAGCTGCAACCCATCACTGGGAAACACCCAAATACTCATTCACACACATACACTACGGACAATTTAGCTTACCCAATTCTCCTATATAGTGCATGTCTTTGGACTTGTGGGGGAAACTAGAGCACCCAGAGGAAACCGACACGAACACGGGAAGAACATGCATACCAACTGACCCAGTCTAGGCTCTAACCACTGACCTTCTTGCTGTGAGGTGACAGCGCTACCCACTGCGCCACCGTTATTCTATAGTTGCTATGGTAATACAACAACTATGGTAATATAAACAAATTACCAAGTACACTAAGATACATACATATAGGCATATTATACTACAATACACCACAGTTTACTATTGATTGTGACACTGTTGAGTCATTTTTACAAAAATATGATACGCTAAATGTAGATGTAAATGTTTTTCACTGATATTTTGACATTTTATTTTTTACAGATTTTTTTGTTGTTGACATTTTACAGTAGACATTTTACTTTTAATAATATTTACATTCATATTTTTGAATATATGTATAAAGCATGAAACCAGGGATACATTTATATTTTTTATACTTTTAATATGGTTTCTTTGATGTGGACACCAAAACTGGATATATAATGTCTATTTTATGTAAGTGAATTTCAAATGGATTACAAACTAATAGGAAACATTCCTCTAAACCCAAAATTCCATTCCATTCCACGTTTACAGATTCCTGAACATCCATTGTTTTTCCACCCTCCTCTATTTTAAGCAGAAGGTACGCATTACTGATTACTTCTCACTCTGATTTGACCCCTTAAATAAATCAATACATCGATAAACAGTGTCACTATATGGCATTTGGCTTGAATTATTTTTTTCCATGTTCATGGTATTAATGTTACATAATGTGTTAACGTCAGCATTATATGAAAGTTATGACAATGTTTTATTTTTCTTATTATAACCTTCATCCAAAACAGACTTCTTCAACGAGTGTGATCACAGGGTAGGAAACTGGTTGAATGGTTGCTGTTTACTATTATTGGATCTCATGTGATTTACAGGTCGAGTCTGTCCTCGCATCAGTAGTCACAAGTGCCCATAGACTAATGCTTTACACATGCGCATACAAAAATGCCATTATAATGTAAATAAACTGCTCAAATGCGTGTTTTTCCATTTCTAGCTAATCAACCGTGTCAAGTAAACACATTCTCGAGAGAAAAGTCACTTATTGTGATAAAAAGTTATAAGGTCACATGAATTAAAAAGAAATAAGCAAATTTGGGACAATACAATTAACAGTCAGTATGTTTACTTGGACACCAATACTGTGATTTTAATATGATTAAGACCATACTCTGATTAAGAGTCTACCATGTAAACAGTGATTTTTGATTAATCTGACTAAGCTCATCGAACTAAACAGAAATCGAATTGTGAAGTATACAGATTTTAGTCGCATTACTGAAGTGCACTTCAGACATACAAACACCTCAAACTATTACCGTCGTGTAGGATTTTTGCCACATTTTGTGACAGAATAGTACATACATACACGGCTGTCACACTATTCTCTGCACCTACTGAGTCAGTGAAGGACCACAGACACCTGCATCACAAAATGCGAAGGTTTTTATTTTTTTCTGTATCCAATAAATCAACACTCTTCCAGCAGTTTCTCGCATCCAATATCTCGTTTGTCATGGGAGTATGCATAAAATGTTCCTGAATGAGAGTGAAAGTGCCAAACTGCAGTTAAAGTCAACTAATTAAAAATGAAACACTCGAAACTACATGAAACTCCAGAAGAAACATGGATGACCTGGTGACGCAATGACATTAATCAGTTGTAAATGTAGTCAGTGTTATACAAAGACAACATACATAGGGCATATAGCACAAAGCTAATTTGCAGTTCTCGTCCCTGGTTAGGCTAGTAAATAATACACAATGCAGGGATACTTTATAATACACAATAAGAAACTAATATTATGGATTTCAATTCTGACTACATGTCAGGTATTTTAAAATATCGACATCCTATTAGTGCTTTAAAGAGATCATCTAAACTGAAAATCACAATTTCTCTCTTTGATTTTGTTTCTTCTTTTAAACACAAAAGAAAATATTTTGAAGAATGTTGGGAAATGGTAACCACTGACTTCCAAAGTACTTGTTTTTCCTTCTATGGATGTAAACGGTTAAAGGTTTTCAGCTTTCTTCAAATTCAAATTATTTTAATTTGTGTTCAACAGAAGAAAGAAACTCAAAGGTTTGCAACCACCTGAGGAAGAGTAAATAGTGAGTAAATTTTCAGTTTTGGGTAAACTATCCCTTTAAAGCACTAATGCACTCTTAAAAAGATGCGATAAATACAACACAATCTGTGTTGTTACTTAACTCACCCATGTGTTAAGCACAACACATTTTGTGTTACTTTTAACTTAACCAGTCTTAGTTTTAATACAAACACGTGTTAAAGTGTTTAAATATTTTAAGGCTATTTTAAGGCTCAATTATTTATTCATTAATTTTCCTTCGGCTTAGTCCCTTTATTAATCAGGGGTCGCCACATAGGAATGAACCGCCAACTTATCTAGCATATGTTTTACACAGCGGATGCCCTTCCAGCTGCAACCCATTACTGGGAAACACCCAAACACTCATTCACACACATACACTACAGCCAATTTAGTTCACCTATAGCACATGTCTTTGGACTGTTGGAGGCTTACTTATTTAAGACTAAATATTTTTAATTTCCAGCAGTGGCAGATTTCTCACACTCTTGGTGATTTAAAGGGCACCTAGGTTACCCCTTTTTTCGGATTTAATATTAAGTCTTTTGTGTCTCCAGAATGCGTCTGTAAAGTTTCAGCTCAAAACACCCATCAGATTTTTTTTATTATACCTTTTATAAGATTCAATTTTATACTATTTTATAAGATTTTATGTTTTGTTGTACTGTACCTTTAAGGCTAGTCCTCCCCGCCTACTGTTTCTACGTGCCTTTCTGCGTGCCTTAATCTCCTCCATCGGCTGCATCAGACAACAAACAGACATAAAGGAAGCAGATCTCACGTAGCGTTTGTGAGAAATACTACAGTAAGAACTTTACCAATTGGTATGTGATGCATTTGTTGTGTTGAGTCAACTTAACGATGAGTCGCACACAATGTCTTTACAAAGTTCACGCGCACACACACAGATACACACACACGCAGTGCAGCAGACACACACAGACAGACAGACAGAGCGCGCATTTAGCTTTGCACTCTTTTTGCACGCATGTTTTACAGGATACTGGTTAATCTCCACTGCTGTATGGATATCTGTTATGTTAATGTACAAAATAAACCTGATTTAACGTCCACAAACCGAGATTGAAGCGTCTTCTTTTATAATTGTTCTGACACGCGGCTGTGCTGATAAAGTAAAGCTGAAGTGAATCGCTGTAATTCATTACACACATGCACTGTTTTTAAAACATTTTAAACTTGTAAAACTCACTCTTGATCACATTTGCTGATGATTGATGATCCTAGCAAACTAAACAGACCTTTTATTCCCGGTTGCTTTGCGCTTGTCCTCTTATGTTGATATGATTTTACACGTGACTACCGGGACATGTTAATACGCGCAGCTGGCAATCAATTTAGTGGGCGGGGGGACCACACTGCTACATCAAGTTGCGGTCGGTCTGAAAACCGCTCCAATTGGTCCACCGTTTTTATGTTGTTAAATTAAAAAAAAAACACTGGGTGTGTTTATATCACCCCAATATCACAGTCTATACACTATACCTGCATATATGTCTGTCCAAACAGCTTAAGAAATATATTTTTCACCATAGGTGCCCTTTAAAATGACAATATTTACCAAACTAAATCAATGCAATTGTTTATCCATTTTAAAAACATCTCTTATAAAACTCAGATCAGTCCTGGTGTTATAATATCTGTTGTTGTGAGCTGCATTTACTCATTAGGCCACGTCCACAGCACCCCCTGACAGAGCCAGGTTGCCATCACTACCAGCCATCACCATAGTGACCTGTTTCCGTGGGCATCAGTTGCCCCTGTAGTCCTGAAGTGCATGTCAACATCAACCAACTAAACTAAACAGCATTTGGTTTTAACTTTAGGAAAAATGGGCTTTCCTCCAAGTGACCTTGTATAAGACATTAAGTTACAAATTAAAATAAACACAGAAAGAAAACAACCACATATTAACATGCAACTACTTATTAATTAAGGCGATGTCCCTCTATCTATCAATCTATCTATCTGTCTGTCGTTCTGTCTGTCTATCTATCTATCTATCTATCTATCTATCTATCTATCTATCTATCTATCTATCTATCTATCTATCTATCTATCTATCTATCTATCTATCTATCTATCTATCTATCTATCTATCTGTTTATTCAATTCAATTCACGTTTATTTCTATAACACTTTTACAATGTAGATTGTGTCAAAGCAGCTTCACATAGAAGATCATAGTAAAATGAAACAGTCAGTCCAGTTTTCAGTGTTTAAGTTTAGTTCAGTTTAGCTCAGTTCAGTGTGGTTTAATATTCATTGCTCAGAGTCCAAACACTGAAGAGCAAATCCATCAATGCGCAGCTCTACAGGTCCCGAACCATGCAAACCAGAGGCGACAGCAGCGAGGAAAAAATTTCACCAATTGGCGAAGGCGAAATATTAAAAAACCTCGAGAGAAACCAGGCTCAGTTGGGCACGACCATTTCTCCTGTGGCCAAACTTCTTGTGCAGAGCTGCAGTCTAGGTGCTGGCCTTGAAGTCATAAAAGCATGCACTAGCTTTTCTGCATCTGAGATGGATAGCATACTTCGTAACTTAGCAATATTTAACATGGGATATATGATTTTCAAAAGTTAAATTCCTGTCTAATATGACATCCAGATCTTTTATAGTAGAGCTAACGCTAACTTTGTATCCCTCTAATTGCAGGTCGAGTTGTGAGATCTGCTGTGTACAGGATTTAGGCCCAATAAGTAATAATTCTGTTTTGTCTGAGATTAAGAGAAGGAAATTGTTGGTCATTCAGTCTTTAACATCTTTAATACACTCAGTTAGCTTAGACAGTTCAGACGTCTCATCAGGTTTAGTTGAAATATATAATTGAGTATCATCTGCATAGCAGTGAAAGCTGATCCCATGTCTTCTAATAATGTCTCCCAGGGGTAGCATGCATATTGTAAACAGCAAAGGGCCTAAAACTGATCCTTGAGGCACCCCATACTTTACTGGCCTGACTTGTGAAGGTTGTCCATTAATATTCACAAACTGGTAACCGTCAGCTAAGTATGACTTAAACCATTGTAGGGCCTGTCCCTGGACACCTGTATAATTTAAGTTTTTTTGCGAGGATATTGTGGTCGATGGTGTCAAATGCGGCACTAAGATCGAGTAAAACTAATAGCGAGATGCACCCTTGGTCAGCAGCTAAGAGTAAATCGTTGGTTATTTTCACTAATGCGGTTTCTGTACAGTGATGAAGCCTGAAACCTGACTGGAACACTTCAAAAACATTGTTCATCTGCAGAAAGGGGCATAATTGGGCAGAAACAACTTTTTCAAGTATTTTACACATAAATGGAAGATTTGAAATAGGCCTATAATTATCTAAGTTGCTGGGGTCCAGTTGTGGGAACTAGCTAGCTCTTCCTGGTCTAGCACTGTTAGTTACTTTGATTTAGTGGAATGTTTACTGGATTTGAAGTATAAGGCGGAGCAGAAAGTTTAACATCTATTTTCTGTCTGAAGCCTTCTATTTTAATCACAGAAAAAAATCATAAAGTCATCACTATTAATTTGCTGTGTGACATTTTGTTCAAAGATAAGGGTGCTCAGCCCTTTTTTATCTATCCGTCCATCTTTCCATCCGTCTATCTATCTATCGATCTATCTGTCTGTCCGTCTTCCATTCGTGTGTGTCTCTATCCATCTGCCTCTTTATCTATCCAATCTATCGAGAGGGGTCTGGATGCAGACTCTGTACAAATGCAATCTGAGCTGCATGCAATGCTTTTGAATGAGCTCACCTAACCCCACTCCTCAGAGTAACGTCATCTCTGAGCGATGCAATCTCAGCTTGCATCATCAAGGTTGCATCCATATACTATTGAATCTATCTGCCACTCTATTCGTCCATCTTTCTCTCTCTCTCGCTCTCTCTCTCTCTCTCTCTCTCTCTCTCTGTGTGTGCATGTGTGTGTCTAAAAATGTAAAAGACATAAATACTCAGTTTGACAAATGATGCAGTTGTTGGATAACATATGTACATGTACTTTTGAGGCTTTTTTAGGCGAGAATCTAGTTGTTTAGATAGCAAATGCAGTTAAAGTGTATCTGTCTGCGGACTGCACGAAGGGGCGTAACTTGCAGTAATTTGGCAAGATGGCAGAAATACTTACCAGAGCACATTTTCACCAAATGTTTTAATGAGTTTTCTCCAAATTTATCCACAACCAATTCATTTGATACATTATTATATTCATTAATTTAGCAACTCCACTCGCTGACTTCTTCATCTGTTTTGCCATGACAGTTAGCCTACTTGGCATCGTCCCCTGTGGTTGCATATAACAGTACAATTGCGAGCGTGTCAAGTATGAAAGCCTCCGCAACCTGCAGCTGTACATTACAGTTTTTCTCAGTGGCTTTGGTGCATTTCTCACAACACTATTTACATTTGCACAACAGTTAATCCATTTCTCTAAACAATCAGTCATTTGTCCACATCATAGTAGCAGTTTCTCATTCCTTCCAACAAATTGCAAATGCTTTTGGACATGCATCAATTGCTTTCATACTCTGCTGTTTTATAACATTATCATTTGCTTATGTCATGTCAGTCAAAATTAACTAAACTTGTGAATGCTGAATAGTCATTTCATATAAAACTAACAGTCCTCATTTCATTATCTGAGTCATTACATACAAAAATGATAAACAAGTTGTCAAAATCTGTCAAGCAAATTTTATAAAAACAATTTTCCTGAAAATGTCTACTAAATTAAACAATTTCATGAATGATTTACATACCTATGTATGTTGTAGGTTCAGTTCCAATATGTACTGCAATATTGTTTACAGTTGCGCACAGCTCTACACAAAGGAAGTTTATGTTTGTTGTAAATAAGGGTGTATTTATTCTTTTGCACAATGTGGTGAATAAATTAGAATTGTAAAAAAGCATTTGCAGTAAAAATTTGAAACATATTGAGTGTTTTGTTCTCAGATACCTCACTAAATTCAGTGATGTCTAACTTTACTATAGCTTTCAAATAGCTGTGCAAATAGTATTTAGTGTTGTCTTGAGCATTTTCAGGAAGTGTCACCCAAATCTGACTTTTTTGCATTGGAAAAAATTAACAGAGTTAACTGTCATAATGAAAACATGACAAAGCTATTTGACTATCTTGTTCAAAAACAATGGTGTCAGGACTTTTCATCTTGATGACACTGACACTTTCATTGACAGAAATACTTGCTTTTGAGGACTTGGGCTATCCATTTTGAGCAAGTGACACACTTTTGCAGGTTATCAACTAGGTTTTGCTGTTTGTACTAATTGTTTTGAGAAATGCATTAACTGTTGTGCAAATGTAAATAGTGTTGTGAGAAATGCACCAAAGCGAATGAGAAAAACTGTAATAATGGTGATCGTTGTGTTTAGGTTTAGGGAAGGTGTTGATGTTAATAACTGTGATGGTTGGATTTAGGTTTAGGAAAGATTTAGAAAATGACAACTTATTTACATTATGGGATGTTTTTTATAAGTTGTTTACATTTTAAGACTTTTTATTAAAAAAAATCACATATTGATTGCTATGGAATGCAAAAACTTTGAAGCTCAATATCTCAAAATCATTCAGAACGCAGATAGAACCTTATAATTTCAAGGTGATGATATGCTCGTTCTAATTCTAATTTATTCACAGCATTGTGCAAAAAAATAAATACACCCTTATTTACAACAAACATAAACTTCCTTTGGGTAGAGCTGTGCACAACTGTAAACAATATTGCAGAACATACTGGAACTGAACCTACAACATACATACAGTAGGTTCTTTAAAACCATTCATGAAATTGTTCAATTTAGAAGATATTTTCAGGAAAAAAATAGACTTAATTTTTTTTATAAGATTAGCTTGACAGATTTTGACAACTTGTTCAACATTTTTGTATGCAATGACTCAAGTAATGAAATGAGGACTGTCAGAAAGCCTGTCCTAGGAACCTAAGTTTAGTAATTGTTTCCCGCACGGACACATTTTACTTGATGCACACCAGTATGAGCTGAATTCAATGTTTATGCTGCAGGTTATGCTCTGAAAATGCGTTTATGTTATACAAGTGAGTACATGTATATGTTTGATTCGCATTACTATATGTCATGCATGTTATTGGTCATTTCCAGTGTTTATGACGATCGATTTTACTGTTTATTTTGGCCGTAATTTGCTGAACTAATTTGCTGAGTCATCGCCCTCCACACTATTGTTACGGGCGAACGCTGTGAGTGTTTGTTTACATAACGATTTTTAGTACATAAAGATTTTTTGTATTTTTAGTGTTATTTTGTTTTCTATTGTATTCCAGTTCATTGCATTGTTATTACAGGCGGAAGTACAGACTTTGTCTTGTACATTTTGTATTATGTTGGTTGATATTTCTCAGTGTGTTAGCACAATAAGACTCAAATGTTAGATGAATATTTTTGGTAAATTATTTCTCTTTATTTCCTTTTGTAGACCATTCATTGCAATATCTCCAATGCATACTTCACCTGCTTATTCAAGAGAGAAAATAAATGGTCATCATCAAGAATCTCTTCTCCACTCTTGATTTTCTAACTGAAATCAGACCCATATTTGGCCGCCTCAGCCAGCTAAAATCCTAAATGTAGTGGGACTTCACGACATATTATGGTCCTTCGAGCCAGAGGAAACGAATATTACACCAATATAGATCCAGCAAAGGATGACGCGTCAGAGACAATGGAGCGACCACGCCGTAAGATTAATCTCCTTTCTCACCTAGACGATTATGAGATTGGCTATCAACCCGCTGAGGACCCTCCTCCCAAAACGTCTTCCCCCTGTCCCAGTCAGTCAAGAAGCAGCTCGAGGAAAACGTCTCATAACGCTGTAAGCTCTCATTCCAGTATAAGTAGGAGATCTGTCACTTCCACAGGCGTTTATCCACCACCCGAGCTCTCCAGTGTTCAGACTGCTTTATTGGAGGGGAAAATTAAACAAAGGCAGTTAGACAGTGTTCGTCAGCAGATCGCAGAGGACTCATTGGCTGGTGTAGAATACCAGCGGCTACAGGCACAAGCTAAAGAAGCCCAGCACATTCAAGGGGAAGCTCTAAGAGCAAAAGAAACCTTATCAAAGCAGTTAGAAAGACAGCGTAAACTGCAACAAGCAGAATCTGAGCTTGAGGTAGCAAAGCTTGTATCCTCTATGCTCATTAAAGACTCTGGTTCGACCACTCCTGTCCATACAAGCTCACCCGGCAGCCATTTGTCTCCACCTCAGCCTGTATGTGTTGATCAAGCCATGAGTTCATCTCATTTCTCATCCTCTTTCCAGCAGCCCGCTACTCTGTCACCAGCTGTGACGTCGACAATACAGACTTGCCATGCAGAGCTGGGTATTTGTGATGACGCCTGGGTGTTTCAGCCATCATTTAGACCACTGCAATTGACAACTGCACCATTTACTGTAGTGCCACACCTGTTGCCACAAGGAGGCTCATTGCCGGTCTCTAAAGTATCTAAGACTGCCCCTATGACTGTGCCAGTTCGAACTGTGTTATCTGCAACAAATGTGATATTCCAACAGCATTTAGGAGCTCCAGTCATGTCCACTTCTGCAGTTCCCTTGAGTACAAGCATGCATTCTGTGCCACCGCCACCTACCACAGCTACTCCGCAGCTGCCCACAATGTCATATACTGTACCACAAACTGTAATACCTCCAGTAACAGCGTATGCACATCTGTGCAGCCACCACCATTTCTGCAAAACAATCACCCTGCACATATGGGTACAGAGCTACTGTTTGCATTGGCCTACAACATCCCACAGCCTAAGCTACCAGTGTTTGAAAGCGGTAACGAGAGTGACTTTGCCCTGTTAAAATTAGCGTTGGACAATTTGTTAACTAATCACAACCATCTCAGTGAGCAGTACAAGTACCTTGTCTTATTAAGCCACTTAAAACTTCCCAGTGCTCAGCAGCTGGCCAAAGCCTACATGTATCATCCTCATCCTTATTCAGCTGCACTACAGGCTCTCCAAGACAAGTATGGCCAGCCACGACAGCTCGTCCAGTTAGAATTGGGTGTAATGATGAGCACTCCACCAATCAGAATGGGTGATGCAAACGCTTTCGACAACTTTGCCTTATCTGTTTGGTCATTGTTGGTAATGCTAAGGACACTTGAGGGCCAGAATGGTAACGAGCTCATGTTTGGCTCTCAAGTTGATCGCCTGTTAAGTAAACTGCCATCTGCCTATGGTGATGGTTTTGTTGAATACTGCCTGAGCAGGGGAATTCTCCAAACAGGTACCGATAGGACCTACACACTTTATGATCTAGCCACCTGGTTAGAGACCAAATCGCAAGCAAAACACATTTCCAATCGAGCCACAACATTGTTCCAGAGTGAATTATCCAAGCCCCAAGGTAGGGTCACAATGTCTACTTGCCCAAAGGAGCGGGCTACACCAGTACTCTTGGCCAATGAAAGGGGCACACCTCCCCCTGGATTTGCAGCCCAGAAAACCAGTACAAAGATAAAACCATACTGCCCCTATTGTGACAACAGGGACCATTACCTCAACTCTTGTGACCAGTTCAAGAAGTTGACCTCAGATCAAATTGTCACTTGGATTAAAGAGGGAAACCGTTGCTGGAGATGTGGCAGGACACATGGGGTAGAGACCTGTAACCTTAAGCGCCCATGTGAGGTCTGCAAAGAACTTCACCTCACAGTGACTCCATTAATGACAAGTCCAAGGCTGTACTTATGGTGAGCATGCCATCCACCAGGATTTACCTTGATAGACCTAACCATTCACCAAAGGTTATGTTGAAAGTAGTTAAAGTCCTTCTCTGCTATGGTCACCGCATTATGGAAACTCATGCAGTCCTTGACGATGGGTCAGAGAGGACAATAGTATTACAGCCAGCAGTACTACAGCTCAAGTTAACCGGGACCACTGAATTGCTTCCCCTACAGACAATTCAACAGTGCCACACAGAGCTTGAAGGGCAGTCAATCTCCTCTGAGGTAACCTCTGTCACCAAGCCCATGGTAAATGCAACGCATTTACTGTTACCGGTTTGTGTCTGGCAGAGCACAACTAGCCAGTTACTGTGCTCCAAAATGCCTATCGCCACTTGAAGGATCTGCCACTGCCTCCCATAGACAGGGTAAAGCCACTGCTCCTTATTGGATCTGACAATCCTCACCTCCTGACACCCATCCAGCCCATATGCGAAGGCCCAGTAGGGGGGCCCATTGCTGTCTGCACGCAACTCGGACGGTGTCTCCAGGGCCCGATGAGACCTATGCAGTCCTCACGAGGAAAGCAGCAATGTCTTAACATCATGACAGCTCCAGCCCGTGATGAACTTTTCCACCATGTAGAAAGACTCTGGCAAGTTGACACCCAAGTTGACAAGTTGATACAATGAGAAAATAATCAACAGGTCTAAGCAAGATAAGAAAGCTTACACCATGCTTCAGGATTCTACCATCAGAGTAAATGTGGATGGTGTTTAACACTACGCTACACCCCTGCTGAGATGGATACCTGTGAGTTTGCTTCACAGAGAGAAGGATGCAGTTCTATCCAGTCGACGCAGCACAGAACGCAGGCTGTCAACGGATGTGGAGAGGGCTAAAGCATACTGCACTGAGATCCAGAAGTTGGAGGTAGCTGGTTATGTTTCCAAGATAACTGCGGAGAAAGCCAACAAGAGTATCAAGTCTTGGTACATTCCGGATCATGTAGTACATCACAACAGCAAAGACAGGATGGTCTTTAACTTTTCCTTTCGACATCAAGGACAGTCATTGAACAGTCAGCTACTGCCTGGACCAACTTTGGGACCATCGTTATTGGGAGTCCTCCTGAGATTCCGGCAGCATGCTGTTGCTGTAATCGGGGACATAAAAGGCATGTTCCACCAGGTACGTCTGCTGCCCAAAGACAGGCAGGTGCTTCGGTTCCTATGGAGAGACATATGCAGGGATAAAGAGCCTGATATATACAAATGGCAGGTGCTTCCCTTCGGGATTACCTGTAGTCCATGTTGCGCCATCTTTGCCTTCCAACACCATGCACAAGGACACAAAAGTGACATGCCTGAGTTAGTGGAGAACTGCTTTTATGTTGATAAATGTCTTTACAGCACACCAACTGCCAATGAAGCTTAGGACGTTGTGGATGGACTGCGTCAGTTGCTGGCTGAGGGAGGCTTTGATTTAAGACAATGGGCCTGTAATGTACCATCTGTGATCCAGCATCTTCCCGCAGAGGCCCTGTCTACCAACAGTAAACGATGGTTAACCAAAGCTAGTGCGGACCTGCAAAAACCCACTCTAGGTCTACGGTGGAATTGCCTCAATGATACTTTGGGTTACAGTTTACATTCTACACAGCCATTGGAGCCTACTATGAGGAACATGTACAAGATGTTGGCCAGTCAGTATGATCCTTTAGGATTTATTATCCAATTTACTACAAGGGCTAAGGTCCTCATTCAGGACCTTTGGAAGCAAAACTTGGGCTGCGGAATAAGTGGTTAACCTGGGTAGGAGAAATTCCAACTCTCCTTCAGTTGCAGTTCCCTCGACTATACACACCCGTCTGGACTGATAATCTTCCTGTCACTCGAGAGCTACACATCTTTTGTGACGCATCTGAAAGAGCGTATGGCTCAGTGGCTTATTTACGTACTTCTGATGATCAGGGACATGTTTCTGTCACCTTTGTCTTGGCCAGATCGAGAGTGGCTCCCAGAAATTGCCTGTCCATGCCTCGTTTGGAGCTTAGTGCAGCACTGACTGGCGCCCAGTTAGCCCAAGTAATACAGACTGAGTTAACCCTTCTCATCGATTCAGTCACTCTCTGGTCTTACTCAACAACTGTGCTGTACTGGTTGACCGCAGAGTCTTGCCGCTACAAGGTGTTTGTTGGAGGATGTGTAGCTGAAATTCAGACTCTCACTGAGACCGCTAAATGGAGGTACGTTGATTCGGCCAACAACCTGGCAGACCATATCACAAGGGGTCTGACTTTAGGGGAGCTAACAGGCCCTCACCAATGGAGTTCAGGACCAGCCTTTCTCCTTAAATCAGTTGAACAATGGCCATCCATTCCCAAGATTGAGGTAAAACCAGAACTCAGTGAATTAAAGAAAGCTGCCTTCATTAGTACTATTTCAGAGAACAACCCTTCACCCCCAGATCCAACTCGGTTCTCTACATGGCAAGAGCTTGTCCAGGCCACTGTTAGGTCCCTGCACGGGGCGGCTACTGCTGATAATGACTTCTCTAGCGACCCAGCCGACTATATTGAAGCTGAGAAACTCCTCCTGGCACAAGCTCAAAGTGGATCGTTCCCATACGAGGTCAAGGCTCTAAAGACTAGACAATCTCTACCTCCTGACAGCCGTTTGAGCTCTCTTGCCCCCGAGTTTGATGAAGCCACAGGTCTCATCCGAGTAGGTGGACGATTACATCGGGCAGACAGCCTTGACTTGGAGGCTATCCACCCAATTGTGTTTGATCCTGGCCACGCTGTCACCAAGCTGTTAATTAAGGAGACAGATCAGCGACTCCTTCACCCAGGCTCTGAACAGGTCCTAGCTGAACTGCGCCGCCAGTATTGGGTATTGAGAGGCAGAGAAGCAATTCGGAAACATTAGCACACTTGTAGAGACTGTCAGTTCTGGCATGCCAAACCTCAGACGCCCCAAATGGCTGATCTTCCATCCAGCAGACTGCAACTTTACAAACCCCCGTTCTACTCAACAGGGGAAGATTGCTTTGGCCCCGTCGCGGTTAAAGTTGGTCGTCGCCAAGAGAAGAGGTGGGGAGTCCTCTTTAAATGTATGACAACCAGGTGTGCATCTAGATCTATTGGAGCAAACAGACACTGATGCATTTCTGCTTTCTCCGCGTCGCTTCATCGCAAGACGAGGCAAGCCCATGGAATTGCTATGTGACAATGGCACTAATTTCGTCGGAGGGGATCGAGAATTACGAGAGACCTTCAATGCCATGGCACCAAAGCTTCAGTCATTCATTTATCCTGCCACAACTGGTGGAGAATGCGGTACTTATAAAGAGTGAAAAAAAAAAAAAAAAAATATATATATATATATATATATATATATATATATATATAACACTTTCCTGTGAGAATATTATCGCCATCTCGTTTGTTTCTCGCATATGGGCTTGTTGCTCTCTCTCTCTCTCTCTCTCTCTCTGCTCTATGCACTTCCAGGTTTGCCAGCAACGCCGCAAGGGGAATCCCCAAGAAGAAGTGACGTCATGAAGGAGGTAATATGCCACCTGACGGAGCTATCCACCCATCAGCAGCTGTTTACGGAGCAGTTAGCCAGCAGACAAGAGAAAATGAAACAAAATCTTGCAGCTCGCTGAACGCGTTCCAATTCCGGAATCGCGGGCAGACGCTCAGTTGATGTTGACAAAACTCAGCTACCTGGACGATATTGATGCTTACCTGGATACTTATTACCTGCATAGTTATAGAGCGGCTGCTCCGCAACAGCCCAGCCCCAGAGGGCTAACTGGCGACCAGCAGAGGGCACCTCCAGACCAGGCAGCAGACCCATGGTCCTGAGCCCGGAGGATGAATCAGTGCCCACCGAGCCACCTTCCCCTTCGGCACGAGCATGGCTGACCAGCTGCATTGTCCATCGAACGTTGTCAAGAGGAGCCCCGATACGCAAAGTGAAAGTGGAAGGGAGAACAGTTAACGCCGTATTAGATACAAGAAGTTGCATAACACTCATACAACCAGGGACCGTGACCACTCGATGCAGTCAGAAAGCCACCGTTCCCATCACATGTGTACATGGAGACACCAGAGGAGTGCCAACACAATTGGTGACCATTGCAGCCGGTCCCGGCTCATGGCCATTGGAGGTCGGCGTTGTCCCGGATCTCTCTGTTCCCCTCCTACTCAGGAGAGATTGGCCAGGATTAGAGGAGCTCATTACAGAGCAGCCGAGAACCAACATACGGCGACGACCTCGGGCACCAAAAGGCAAAAAACGGCGATGATGGCTACAGAAAGCGACAGAGGGGGTGAGTGTACAGATATTCCACCTAATGTATTTTTTGATGTGTTCCAACAGATGACAACAGGAGGATCGTTTGGGAAAGCCCAAAGAGAGGACGAGACTTTGCGGAACTGTTGGGCTCAAGTAAGAGTGGTGGAAGATCAAGAACGACTGCCTGCTCCTCACCCCCTCCCTCACTTCATTATACAAAATGGGCTGCTGTACTGTGTCGCAGAGCGGCGGGGGGAGAAACAGAAACTGTTAGTCGTGCCCAGAAGTAAGACTGAGACTGTCCTGGAGTTGGCCCATACCCACCCAATGGCGGGACATCTGGGAGTGGCAAACACCGTCCAGAGGATCCGGGACCGATTTCACTGGCTTAGGCTTGAGGCGGCAGTACGACGGTTCTGCCAGGCTTGCCCCACCAGTCAAAAGACAAACCCCAAGCGTCCTCCCCCAGCCCGCTGATCCAATTACCCATCATAGAGGTGCCCTTCTCCTGGATTGGGACATGAGAGCACGGATAGATAGAGTGATGCCCCTTGTCCGAGAGCACCTCAGCGAAGCCCAGTGCGCCCAACAATGCCTCTATGACTGGCCGACCCAAGCCAGGGAGTTCCAACCAGGGGAAAAAGTAATGCTCTCATACCAACCACGAACTGCAAGTTTCTAGCATCTTGGAAAGGTCCATATGAGGTGGTGGAACGAGTCGGTCCAGTCAATTACCGTGTCCGTCAGCCGGGACGCCGCTGGGAGGAGCAACTATACCACATTAACTTACGGAAGCTCTGGATCCCCCAAAAATGCCATCTAGGACTCACGGAGGCCAAGTACCTGGGTTATACCATTGGAAGGGGACTAATACAGCCACAGTCAACGAAAGTGGATGCCGTAAAAAAGGCAGCTACACCATCTACAAAAACTCAGGTACGAGCTTTCTTGGGGTTAGCGGGCTACTATCGATGCTTTATCCCCAATTTCTCATCCGTAGCCAGCCCACTGACAGACCTCACAAAGAAGGGGCAGCCAGTGAAAGTCCACTGGACCCCAGCAGCGGAAAAGACATTCCAGGAGCTGAAGCAGATCCTATCCTCCTCCCCGGTACTTCATGCCCCTGACTTCAGCTGCCCCTTTGTCCTCCAGACCGATGCTTCCGACTCAGGCCTGGGAGCGGTCCTCTCCCAGGTCCATGAAGGAGAGGAACATCCGGTTGTCTATGTGAGTCGTAGGCTCAACCCTGCGGAACAGAAGTATGTGGCCGTAGAAAAGGAGGCCCTAGCCATTAAGTGGGCAGTCCTGGAGCTCCGCTACTTTCTGCTAGGACGGTCATTTACACTGGTTACTGATCATGCCCCGCTTTAGTGGATGGCCAAAGAAAAGGATACTAATGCTTGGGTAACTAGATGGTTTCTGGCACTCCAGGACTTCCACTTTGTAGTGAGACATCGGGCTGGGGCCTCCCATGGCGGCCTTTCAAGGATGTGGTCTGGATGGACAGGTCTGTCAAAACACCCCACCTCCCAACCCTAACCTCTCCTCTTGTCATCAACAGGAAGACTTCCCGGACCAGGAGGACGCTTTGGGGGGGTCATCAAATTCCCCGTCACCATGGTCCATAATGTACACCAGCTGCACAATCCTCAATCCCAATCAGCCACACCAGTCGCTCATGAAGAAAGAGAGATATAAACAGCACGAGAGGACAAGCGAGGGAGTGCATTCTGACAAGAAACCTCCATGCAAACTATTCTCTGTTCTACCTCGCAGAATCGAGTGGCTGATTGGAGCTCACCCCCACTGCTAACCCTTCACGGACCCGAGAACAGAACAATAATCACCACCACCAAAACACGGCACTTTCTGGGACTGAAGGAAGCACAACGGAGACCACACTTTATCACATACACACCGGATTTCACTTGTAAATAAACACCCCTCCGGGGATTTCACCGATTACATCCGTGTGTGTGTATATTTTCCCTCTTTATCCCGCCACAATATATATATATATATATATATATATATATATATATATATATATATATATATATATATATATATATATATATATATTGTGGCGGGATAAAGAGGGAAAATATACACACACACGGATATATATATATATATATATATATATATATATATATATATATATATATATATATATATATATATATTATAGGTGGGCATAGATTAATTTTTTAAATCTAGATTAATCTAGATTAATTTTGAAATTAATCTAGATTAATCTAGATTTTAATGGCTCATTCGAATTCTGCCGAAGGCATTCAGAATATGTGTGCTACCCAAATAATAAGTCTTTGAGAACGAGTTTCTCGAGCCAGGTGGCGCATTAGACCAGGGGCTCAAAATGCATCACAAACTGCTTGAGAAACTGTTCTACTATGATAATTGGTGATGAAAATAATTTATGTTCAATAAGATGTACTTGTGTTTACTAACTGTTTATTCAGTTAAACATGAATGTTGAACTGTAGGCGTACATAAGCTCCAAACAGCGATTTCATGCTTTTGATGTACATACATACATACAGAAAATGCTGCTTCTCAATGCCAAGTTCACAGAGCCCTGACGGTGTCAAACATTGAGTATGTTTACATGGGCAACAATACCTTAATACGATTTTAATATGAATAAAACAGTACTCTGATTAAGAGACTACCATGTAAACAGAGAATTTTGATTACCTTAATGCGACTAAAGTCATAACTGAACTAAACAGAAATGGAATTAAGACATGTAGGGTATGCAGATATTAGAGACATTACTGAATTAAACACTGCAATCCAACTATTACCGTCATCTAGGACTTTTCCCCATATTTTCCGACAAGATCCAAGACACAGGCGGCTGTCAGTAAAGGACCGTGCACAAAACACGCACACACAAACACGCGCGCGCGCACACACACACCGCGAGATGCGGAAGTTTTTTTTTCTTTACGTTTGGTGAGCGTTATTACATTCCATAACACTCTCACCAGTCCTTACCCCTTATTTGCGTCTAATACCCCAGTTTGTCACGACGGCATGACTGAAATATTCATGAGTTAAAGTGAAACTGCCGATTCTGCAGCTAAAGTCAGGCATCCTGCTGGTTTTGATTCAGAAGAGCACTTTGTTTGTCAGATGGCTCACCGGTCAGGTATACATCCGTGCTAAACTATCAAGGTGAAAGTCATCATAACTTGCGTAGAATAGACTCAGCTCCCAACCCAACTTTGAGAATAGGTTAACGGCGATATAAGAGTCTCGCGTTAACGCAGCACGCCGATAACGGCTCAGCACTAATATATATATATATATATATATATATACATATATATACAGTTGAAGTCAGATTTATTAGCGCCCCTTTGATTTTTTTATTTCTTTTTTAAATATTTCCCAAATTATGTTTAACAGAGCAAGGAAATTGATAATATTTCTTCTTCTGGAGAAAGTTTTGTTTGTTTTATTTCCGCAAGAATAAAAGCCGTTTTTAATTTTTTAAACACCACTTTAAGGTCAAAATTATAAGCCCCTTGGCTATATTTTTCTTCGATAGTCTACATAACAAACCACTGTTATACAGTGACTTGTCTAATTACCCTAACCTGCCTAGTTAACCTAATTAACCTGGTTAAGCCTTTAAATATAATTTTAAGCTGTATAGAAGTGAATTGAAAAATATCTAGTAAAATACTGTTATCATGGCAAAGATAATATAAATCAGTTATTAGAAATGAGTTATTAAGACTATTATGTTAAGAAATGTGCTGAAAAAAATCGTCTCACCATTAAACAGAAATTTGGAAAAAAAAACGGGGGCTAATAATTCAGGGGGGCTAATAATTTTGACTTCATCTATATAGTCTGGAATATCTGACAAGTCCAGCCTGCCATTAGCATTTTTTTTTTATATATCACAAGCATGCCAGATTCTTTCTAGCTCAGTGGCCTAATATCACTAAACCCGAGCTTTAAGATCATGGGAATATTTTGAAATGGCATTTGTATTAAGGATACAGTAATGCAGCGCCTAAAACAGCTAACTCTGTAAGTAATGAGGTTCAAAGATAATAAAAACCTTAACTTGGGCAGACACTCTGATTTCATTTCTTGTGTTATCTTCTGTAGCCCTGGGGATATATAGCGAAATGAAGACCTGCACCGCCTGCATTCCCAAGAGATCCACAGGTGGTCAAGCACTGACCCTGCCAGAATACAGAGACAATCATTTGGCTTTTGCAAAACCTAGCAAGTAATTAGTAGTTGTGAACTGAGCTAAATATCCACAGGAGCACTGGGAGAAGCATCAATGCTACAATTTAGCTTGAGAAAATGTACCCTACTGCTTTGATTAAATCTTCTAAGACTGGTTTGATTACTGACCTTTCCACTGACTGATGTTCATGTCTTTGACACTGCTGGACTTTGGGTCTTCATTGTCAATGTAAATAATTTGGCACCATTTAAATGTTCCCTAGATCACTAGCTTAGCAAATGTTATCAGCTAACACTTTGCTTAAAGGGAATTGATGACAAGCTGATCCACTGTTTGCTGTGTGCTATTGTTGTGCTAATCTGGCTGTAGATCAAGGTCTTTAGGTGGCTCATTGAAATCCCAGCGACAAGATGTGTTTGAATGACTGCCTTCCTAAAATGATACCAAAACAATAGAAACCATTGTGGTTGAATCCTAATGGTTTCAAATGAGAAGCCAGTACATTTGAATGGTTTCTAGTGTTTTGGAACATATATGTACTGGGATTTATAATATGCCACCAACCAAAGGCAAAAAATAAAAAATAAAAATGACAGTGGAGACCCACAGGACCAATACCTTTCCATTAAAACAAACTTAATTTCAATTATTACCATTAAGGAATGCTCTACTTTTTTACTATTATAATGATAATTTTACTATTTAAAGCTTGACTCTTCTGTAAATACATGAAGCTAACCAAATAAACACTGATAAACCTTTGAATAGCTAACTTGAACTCCCAGAAAACAATAACAAAGATCTAATGTAGATGTTAGTTATGTTATGTGAAGATATCGCTTTCTTTCTCTCTCTTTCTCGCTCGCTCTCTCTCTCTCTCTCTCTCTCTCTCTCTCTCTGTGAGTGCATGCTGGGAGTGTGTGGCTGGTTTCAGGTGAGAGTACCTCTCTGTAAGAGTGAAAAATTCCAACACAATCTCACGGCAATTCATAACTTATTCGTACGATCTAATTCGTACAATTTAGTACGATTTGCTCATCCGCCAATGACGGTTGGGTTTAGGGGTGGGGTTAGGTGCCACGCCTCCTTTTTAAAATCGTACAATTTCGTACGACTGAATTTTGTACGAATTAGCCACTAAACTGTCAAAACGTAAAATACTTACATTTTCTCGTGAGATCAGGCTGAAATTTCTTGTTTCTTTACTAACCCTTCTCCTCTAAATTATAGGGCTAGTTTAAAGTTTTTTTTTTCTTTTTCCTGATCCCTGACCTCGGTTAGTGAGTAAGGAAGAGGATGATTCAGATACGGGAGATTTCTCGCGGTTAACACTCAAACATGGATCTAAATGTATACCTGACACCCAGGTTTCAGTAGAGGACTGTCTCATCGCTGTTAGTTTGGCGATCGGTGGTGCTAATATCAAATCGGCCTTCCGTATGAATAAGGCAATTGTGTTCTTTCTTAGTGAAAGTCAAATGGTAGATAAACTGATTAAATCGGGGATAATAATCAAAGATACGTTCGTACTGGTTTTGCCTTTGTCAAGTCCATCCAAGAAAGTTGTTTTATCAAACGTTCCTCTGTTTGTAAAAAAATGAAAAACTAGACCAAATACTCCAGAAGTATGGTAAAATAGTAAGTCCTATCAAAATGATTCTACTTGGATGCAAAAACCCTGACATTAAACATGTAATGTCTTTTCGGCATCAAACCTTTATGATTTTGAACTACACAATATAAGTCCCTGAGTCAACTGTTTTGCCAGAAGTATTCTGGTTATTATCAAAATTCTCTAGCCAATGAGATGGCACAGCTTGAGCAGGAGATTCTCCAACCTAATTCTGAAGGTGACATTGTTGATTCTGTGGAGACTTTGGAGCGTAATAAATTTCTTTTGCGGAATTTATTGAAAGAAAAAGCTCAGGAAAGGCTTGTTCGTGCAAGATTTTCGACTTTTAATTGTATGGATGCTCCTACATCTTTTTTTTTCGGCATGGAGAAGAAGGTTGTAGATAAGAAAATTTTAAGCTGTTTGAAATGTCCAGATGGAAAAAAAAATATTGATGCTCATGGAATCATTTCACACGCTTTGTCCTTTTGTGAGGAATTGTACAGTGCTGAACCATGCAATGAAGTAATGGCGGATGTTCTCCTTCAGAATTTACCACATTTTTCAGATAAAGAGAAATTCATGATGGATAAATTATTGACTTTTGATGAACTCTCTACAGCTGTTCAGGAGATGTCTTCAGGCAAAACTCCAGGACTAGATGGACTTAATGCGGAATTTTACAAACAATTTTGGCCGATTGTTGGCGATGATTTGTTTGCTGTTTTTATAGAGAGCTTTAAAAGGGGCACACTTCCTATGAGCCTTCGTAGAGCTGTAGTCACTCTTTTGCCAAAAAAAGGTAATCTTGAAGACATCAGATGCCAGCGCCCAGTCTCCCTCCTAGGAGTTGATTACAAGATACTTTCAAAGTGCCTTACGAACAGGATGAAACTTTACATTTCGTCAGTAATTCATGCATATTAGTCATACTGCATTCCAAGAAGGACTATTTTCGATAACATTTTTTGATTCGGTACTTGATTTCTTTTGCTAAGTTACGCAATCTTGATGTCGGTTTTCTGTCTTTAGACCAAGAGAAAGCTTTTGTTCGGGTAGAATTTCTGTTTAAGTGCCTTAAGGCATTTGGTTTTGTCCCATCTATTATTGCCCATATAAGACTTGTATACGGACATGAACCTGCACTAAGAAATAAGTTGAGTGGTATATCAACAGTTTGCTCATCTACCTCGGATCTAGCAACAACCTAACTTGGTGCTTATGCAGATAATGTTACTGTTATCATTAGATCAACTTAGGATGTCAGGGACCTGAGTGCTTCTCTGGAGCTTTATCAAAAAGCTTCTTCCTCTCGAATTAACTGGGAAAAGTTTGCATCCTATTTAATAGGTGAATGGGACAATAGAGACCCCCCAGTACTTCCCCAGAACTGTTCGTGGAGTCGGGAAGGGTTTAAAGTGCTAGGTGTTTTTCTTGGGACTGATCATTATATTCAGAAGAACTGGGATGGTATTTTTGAAAAAGTTGTTGGACGGTTGCAAAGGTGGAAACGGATTCTCCCTCAATTATCTTATAGAGGAAGAGTGCTTATAATTAACAACTTGGCAGCTTCTAAGTTGTGGCACCGCTTTAATGTGCTTGAACTTGTCACGGTTGATGATGCATGCGCTCTTTCTGTCATGTCACGTGGGATTGTTTTGTATTTCTGTTGTCTGTTGTGTGTGTTGATCCATCTGACTAGTGTGTTTCCTGAGCGTTACAGAACCACCAAAAGACTTCCTGCAGCGACTACAGAAGATTTTTGTAGATTTTTTTTGGGATGGATACCATTGGCTTCCCCCTGCAATCCTTTACTTGCCAGTAAATGAAGGAGGCCAAAGAGTGATTGATTTGGTAGCTAAGGTTAAAGCTATGAGGCTAAATGCAGTCCAAAACCTACTCTACTCTGTAGATGCTAGACCTTGGGTGTCTTTTGGTCCGGCTCTGCTCAGGTCTTTTGGCGGTTTTTCTTTCTTATGATGGAAATTTCTCAACTGGTTTAAAATTTTATGCTTCTGTGCTAAACGTTTGGAAAGGGTTTAAACTGATTAGACATGAAAACAATCGTTTTGGTCTTGAAGAACCACTTTTTAATAACTTACTTTAAGAAGTTAATGTTTGCACATACAACACAATTGTTAAAACTTTTATGGAGAAGAAATTGATCAAAATTTCAGACTTGATAAATACTTCAACTAAAACGTGAAAGTCAGAGGTTGACATTTGCAATCAGGCCGTATTTAGATCTGTTAGGATGGTAAAGCAGCTCATTGATGGGGTGAAAGCAGCTTTTCCCTCTACACTTCTCCTGTTTATCAATTGTTTTTTATCTGGAGGTCCTTCTAAAGTACCCTTTCCTGAGTTATTTGTATCTCCCAAGGGCTGTGTTGAAGATGATTGGAAAGAAAAACTTCTGAAATTTACAAATTTACTTACAATAAATTGATTTTCAGGTGGCAGGAAAGAGAGATCTCTATCAGATTTGTGTTAAAATTGCTTATTTTGAGCATATGTGTACGGGTGTGTGGGAGTGTGCGTGGTGAGTGAAAGTGATCTGCTTCTATCTCTTTTCTTTTTTTTCTTGCTGCTTGTTTCTGACTGCTTAATTTGTTTGAAACCCTGTTTTTTTTACTTGTTGAGCCGTGTGCTGCTACTCATTGTGAGGGCAGTATGACAGCTCCACGGTCACAGGGGCTTAACAATTTAACGCGGCGTCATGTGGCGTACGCGGTGACGGTTGAGGACTGTTGCTTGGGGATAGGTGAAGTCGTGGGGCATGAACATATTATGTCTGCCTCGCGAATGAACAGTGTCATAGTTGTTTTCCTTAGTACGGTTGAGAAAGCTAATGAATTTGTGGAATCTGGCATTGTGGTAGAAAATCTTTTTACACCTGAACTTCCGCTATCCTTACCATCTAGGAAAGTTTTGTTATCAAATGTCCCGCCATTTGTTACTAATGATACTTTAGTGAGAATAATGTCTCGCTACGGTAAAGTGGTGTCACCTATAAAGATGATACCGATTGGTTGCAAGTCCCCGCTATTGAAACATGTTTCTTTCAGATGCCTTCTTTTTATGATTTTAAAGGAAGATGAAGAACTGGATGTGTCTTTACACCTTAAAGTTGAGGATTGTGATTACGTAAGTTATGTCACAACAGAAAAAATGAAGTGTTTCAACTGCAGAGAAACGGGGCATTTGATATGCGTATACCCAAAAGTAAATGAAAAACGATCTGAGAATGGTAACGGTAATGTTGGTGCGTTAGCTGAGGCTGGCACATCAAGCGATGCGACGTCGGTAACTGAAGTTACGACAGTTAAAGAGAAAGATAAAGTGCGGCATTCTGAGAATGCAAATGAGAAAAGCTCTTCTGATACTCCTCTCTCAAATTCTGATACACAGTGCCGTGAAAAACAAAACGTCAAATCTGATGTTTCACTGTCTGATGTGCGCTGGAGTGATTTTGAAATGGAAACAGAGCAAAATCATTTTAAAGTTCCTTCGAAAAGGAAAAAGGCTGACATTTTTCAATCTAGTAAAGCCAAAAAAAACTGAAGTGGACGATGGTTGTAGTGATGATGGAATGGAAAGTGGCAGTGAGTCTTCTAGCTCAAGCATCTGCTTGTCTCAGAATGACTGCTCCACTCATAGTTATGAGGTTGATGAAATTAAACTCTTTCTTAAGATTACGAAAAACAAAAGAGGGGTGGAAGTTTCTGATTATTTTCCTGACACGAAACAGTTTGTTGAAAAAAACTAAACTATATACGTCAGAAGGTTTGTTCACAGACAAAGAGAGATTTCGCTTAAAGAAGTTTGTGACAAAATTGCTGGCTGAGGACGTAAATGAAGGAAATGATATTGTTTAAGACCATGAGTTTGAAAAGGTGTGTGTGCACTTTTTTGTTGTGTCTGTTTTTCTCTTTTCCTTTAATCATTGGTGAGCTAAATATTGTGACAATCAATGTTAATGTTTTAAGAGAAGCTAATAAGAGGGCTAAAGTTTTTGAAGTGATAAAAAAAAAAGTTGATGTTGCCATGTTGCAGTTAACACATAGTGACTTTAGAAATGTTGCTGAGTGGGCAGTAGAGTGGGATGGGGTCTCAGTCTTAAGCCACAACACATCCCTTAGTGGGGGAGTTGCAATTCTTTTTAGTAAAAGTTGTACTCCTCATACATATCAAGTGGAAGACTTTGTTAATGGGAGACTCTTAAAAGTTAGAGCCACCTTTGATCAATTTATTTTTAATTTCATTTGTGTGTATGTCCCTACTTCAGCTTTGGAAAGGATGGTGTTTTTAAATACACTTTGTTCTGTAATACAAAATTGTTGTGTGGAAGAATACCTTTTTCTGGGTGGAGATTTTAATTGCACAATGTCTAAATTAGACAGGAATCATGCAGAACCCCATTTGCCTTCTCAAAAGCGTTTAATTCAGCTTTTTAAGGCACATGAGCTGTGTGATGTCTGGAGTCAACTAAATGGGACACAAAAACAGTATACCTGGACTCATGTTAGGGATAGTGTTATCTCCTTAGCTAGACCGGACAGATTTTATGTTTTTAAACATCAATGCAATGTTATAAGAAAGTGTTCGATCATCCCGTTGAGTTTTACTGATCACAGTATGGTACAATGTAATGTCTTTTTAAACTCAATTAAAACCTAGAGTGCATATTGGCAATTAAACGTAAACTTGTTGAATGACAAGTATTTTAGAGATGCTTTTAAAATGTTTTGGAGTGAGTTTAAGACAATAAAAGGTTCTTTTAGTTCTGTAAAACAATGGTGGGACTTTGGTAAAGCACAAATTAAACAGTTCTGTATACAGTTTACACAAAACGTTACTAAAAAGACTGGCTTAGTGATGCATGCCTTGGAGACTGAAATTTAAAAAATTCAGGAAATAGCTGAACAATCTGGTGATCAAGGTGTTTTTGATCTGTTAGTCAACAAAAAAACTTAGTTAGCTGATTTGTTGGATTTTAAAACACAGGGAGCTCTGGTCAGATCAAGATTTCAGAGTATAAATCATATAGATGCTCCTTCCAGGTTTTTTTTTAACCTAGAAAAGAAGAACGGACAGAGTAGGACCATCCATGCTTTATACTCTGAATCAGAGAGATTGTTGACAGAGCCAACTGAAATTTGCAGGAGAGCAACTAGTTTTTACCAAGAATTGTATAAAAATGAGCTCAGAGTAAACTATGGGGTTGAAAATGCTTTTTTCAGCAGTTTACCGCAGGTCTCAGAGAAGGCTAATAAGGAAATCTCAGGTGTACTGAGTGAAGCAGAGCTGTGGAAAGCCCTCCAAGCGATGGAGTCAGGAAAGGCTCCAGGCATTGAAGGTTTACCAGTTGAATGGTATAAAACCTTTTGACCTGATCTAAGGGAAGATCTAATGGAGGTGCTGAATGAGAGTCTGGCTGAGGGCCGACTACCTCTGAGCTGTCGTCGCACGGTTTTAACCCTTTTGCCAATAAAGGTGACCTGGCAGATATCAAGTGTTGGAGACCCGTATCTTTACTCTGTAGCGATTTAAGTTGCTCTCCAAAGTCTTGGCAAATCGGCTGGCAGGGGTAATGAGCTCTGTCATCCATCCTGACCAGACTTACTGTGTGCCAGACAGATCAATTTTTGATAATGTTTCACTTGTTCGTGATTTGTTTGAAGTCTCCAAAACACTAAATATAGATTGTGGTTTAATTTCTCTGGATTAAGAGAAAGCCTTTGATCGGGTAGAACACCACTATCTTTGGACAGTTTTAAGTGTTTTTGGCTTTTCTCAGAAATTTATTGATTATGTTAAAGTTCTTTATAGTGACGTTGAGAGTATTTTAAAAGTTAATGGTGGTTTGTGTGCCCCTTTTAAAATTTGTAGAGGTATCAGACAAGGGTGATCACTATCTGGTATGCTTTATTCTTTAGCAATTGAACCCCTTTTAAATAAAATAAGAACGGAATTCCATGGCATAGTTTTACCAAATCGTAAAAATAACCTCACATTGTCAGCTTATACTGATGATGTAATTGTTATGGCTGGAAATCAAAGTGACATTCACGTATTAATAAAATTGCTTTCAATTTTTAAAGAATTGTCTTCTGCAAAGGTAAATTGGAGGAAAAGTGAGGCAATACTGTTGGGGAATTGGAAGGGCAGAAAACCGGTTTTACTATAAGATATACTATACTATATTTAGAATGGAAAAAATCAGGTTTTAAATATTTAGGTGGTTTTTTAGGTGATGAATTAACAGTACAAAAAAATTGGGAGGGGGTGTTTGAAAACATTAAAGGTAAGCTTGAGAAATGGAAATGTTTATCTACAAAAATGTCATTCAGAGGCCGCATCTTAATAATCAACAATTTGGTTGCATCCTCGCTATGGCACAAATTTATTTGTGTTGATCATCCCATTTCCCTTTTAACTAAGATACATCTATTTTAGTGAATTTTTTTGGGACAAACTACACTGGATTCCACAAAGTGTTTTATTCTTGCCTAAAGAAGAGGGTGGGCAAGGGTTGATTCATTTGCAAAGTAGATTAACAACGTTTAGGTTACAACATATCCAAAGACTTCTACATGGTTCTGTTGAACATAAGTGGTGTGCTGTTGCTTGAATAATTTTACACAAGCTTGGAAATCTTGGTTTAGATAAAACTCTTTTTCTTTTAGACCCTACAAAATTGGACACTTCTGTTTACCTATCTTTTACAGGAACATTTTTAAGGTGTGGAGTGTCTTTAAACACACCGTCACTTCATTGGCTTCTGGAAGAACCTTTAATCTATGGAGCACGCTTTGGCATATATTCAGAAGGGCTATACCCTGGTTTTAACAAGGCACTTATAAATAATATTGTCATCATGCTGGGACATTTACTTGAATTGACTGATTGTGATTTTAAGAACTCTGAAGAAGTTGTTAAATGTTTGGGCTTCAGATCCGTTCGCCTAATCGAACAGGCAATTCTGAGGTGAAGAACTGTCCTTAAACCGGCAGAATGGTTGCTGCTGTCAAGTTTTTGGGATGGAACAAGCATTCCAAATCCAATAGACTCTTTTCCACTTTTATTTATTTCAGTGAAAATAGAGAATGTTTCTGTTTTTTTTTTTTTTTTTTTGGAATCTGTAGATTTAGTGTGTGTTAATTTTAATCTTGTTCTGGAAAAGTTTTGTATAAGTTTTGTATGATCAACTTAAATAAGAAAATGTTGGACAAAAGGTGTGACACTCCATGGCGTGATTTTTAAAAACTTGATAGTGAAGTAAAACCTCAGTGGAGAGCACTGTACAAACCACCATTAATTAAAAAAGTTGGTGATTTGCAATGGAAAGTCCTTCATGGGGCTATTGCTGTAAACTCTTTCATTTCAATTTTGAATCCTGAAATTAGTCCGTTATGTCCTTTTTGCAATGAAAGAGAAACCATTTTTCATGTCTTTGTGAAATGTGTTAGGTTGTGTCCATTGTCTAGGTTATTGCAAAAAATTTTTTTGCTAGGTGTTGTGAGACTTTCTTTATTGAAATGTTCATCCTCGGTTTTAAATATGTAAGGAGTAAGAGGTTTTCTTGTCAATTATTAAACTTTATACTAGGACAAGCAAAAATGGCTGTGTATATGAGCAGAAGGAGGAAAATTAAAAATAACATAGAACATAATGTAGTAATTGTATTTTTAAGTATGGTACAAGCAAGAGCCTTAACTGATTTTAGTTACTATGTACAAATGGATGATTTAGACACTTTTGAAAATATTTGGTGCTATAACAATGCTTTATGTTGTGTAGAGGAGAACAGTGTTGTTTTTAAACTTATTTGAAATGTATGGTTTTCTTTGATGTAACTTGAATCGAATTATTTATAGTAATATTTTGTAGGTTTTAATGTAATAAAGTTTTTGTAAAAATCAAAAAAAAAATCTCTCTCTCTCTCTCTCTCTCTCTCTCTATCTCTGGCTTGGTCCTGAAACCACATGGCACCTTAATCCTGTTATTCAAGGCGCTGGGTTGGATATGGCTGTCACTGTTGCTAGTGGCCCAGTTTACGGCACTAATCCTGCCCTAATACTAGCACAGCTGATCTACTGTACTAAATAGACTAGTGGTCTTTTGCTTTCAGCCTCACACACATAAGCGCTTTTATTGGCCTTTCATTCGGAAGTCCATCAAAGGCTAGTGTTTATCATAAAGTCATTTGCAACATGTCACATTAAGGTATTTACAAATTTGTGCACAATCCATTTGTCGCACATTTATATTTGTGGGCCAAAACTGTTGTACGATAGTACGAGTCAAAATTATAGCTGTTTTTATTAAAAATATATATTAGAAAATGAAGTAACGATCATCTTCTATCAAAGCATTTTGTGGAACTTCCTGTGACGCCATGACTGTATAGACATCGGAAAATGTGGTCTCCGTGAAATTGTAAACCCATTTTAAATTTAAGTATATATGGTAAATAAAACATCGTCTACATCATAAGGATGAGCTCGTCAAGTCGATACGCTAAATCTGGGACAAAACATGATGACTTGAGGGAGAGAGACGAAAAAAGACGATCGCCGAGGCCTATTCAGACTCGGGCACAAATAGAATCAGCCATTACGGATCTGGTTGGTGAACTTAAAACAACCGCGAAAAGAAAATCAACAGGGTCAGTCCCTGACAAGACTGGAAAATTCAGAGGGAGAATTAAAAGACCAGATATCAAAGCTGAAAACGCGTATCTTTGAGGCCGAAGAATGCATTGGTGACAACGAAGACTCTGTAATGCGACATGGGAGAGCGATTCAACACCTGTTGCTAAGGGAGGTACAATTATCCGCCAGGTGCGATGATCTACAAAACAGGCTAAGACGGAGTAATTTGAGAATCTATCAAGTACCTGAAAACAGCGAAAAAGGGAAGAATCTTGTTGAGTTCATAAAAGACTTACTCACTTCAACTTTGAACTCTCTGCCCGACGGTGACATAAAAATTGAAAGGGCTCACCAAGCTTTGGCTACCAAGCCAAAAAATACAGAATCAGCCAGATCAGTAGTGGTCAAATTCACGAAATTTCCAGTGAAAGAAGCGATTTAACGCTAGGCCTGGATTCATGTATAAGTCATGTAAAAAGACAAATGAATTTATTTCGACAATGACTACTCTCCTGATCTGCAGAGAAAAAGGGCTCATGTGTGAGACGTAATCAGACAACTCAAAATGAAGGATATAAGGGCACGGAGCTTCTATCCTGCACAACTGAAGATCAGCCTGGATTCTGGCGACAAATCTTTCTACACCCTGACGGAAGCTGCACCAACACTTCGGGAGCTTGGGATTAAGATTCTGGTGGGGGAACATGACGCCCTGGAGATGGAGCTGTCAAAAGCACAGTGGCAGATGTGGATAAGTGGCCATCGTAAGATTAATCAAGCTATGCTGTCAGATGTGGATGTCAAAGCTTTCTTTTCCGACTAAAAAAATGTGATATTGCTTTCACAAACATATTGGCAAGAATTATAATTGTTATTACACTTTCCCTATCATTTGTTGTAGATTTGAGGTAAGATATTTTCTACCACGAGGACTAACAACGAGACTGTGTATAACTGATGTATACTGTGAGTACATTAGGATATAATGATGGTTTTTCAATAATGGCGGAAATTCTAACATTTCATGAGTGGACTACACTTGCCCGCCAGGCCGCGACCTCTTCAAAGGAGATGTGGGAGTAGTAAGGTCGCACACACGCAAAGTGTCCCAGAGAGATCGAGTCAAAACTCTGCCCACTTTCAACCAGGAGCTGGTTGCTTTTCTATATTTATGTCTGGTCAATTTTTTTTCGTGGAAAGCGCAACCAGCGGGATGTGAAGTTCAGTTTGATGTTCAAGTTCATTTTTTTAAATTTCTTGACAGCAGCAGATATTACGTTTCAGGTATACACCTAAATCGAGACAGTAACGCAATCAGTTTTTGGCTTTGTAAAACCAAAGGAGCACTTCATCTAATTAACAGTCATGGAGAGTTTAACTTGTGTTAGCTATAATGTGAAGGGAAGTATGGGACCGTTGAAGAGGAAAAAAATACTGAATTAGCTTAAGACATTTAAATATGGTGTTGCAGTGTTACAGGAAATTAATCTCTCAGACAAAGAACATATAAAGTTGAAAAGAGAATGGGTGGATGATGTCTTTAGTGCATCATATGGTGAAGGGAGAAAAAGGGGGGTTGCCATACTGATTAGTAAAGTTGTTTACTTCAAAGAGGACAAAATTATTAAACATATAAATGGAAGATATGTCATGGATGGGGACAATAGGGGGTATTAAAATAACATTTTTAAATGTATTTGCACCAAACGAAGATTGCGCAATTTTTTTAAAAGAAAATCTCCTTACTTGTGGCAGATAAAGCAGAAGGGATTTTAGTGATGGGTGGAGATTTTAATTGTGTCCTAAACTCATACATGGATAGGCTTCCAATAGAAAAGAGACCCCTGTCGCGCAAAACAAATACAGCTTTGGGGATGATGAGTGAACTGGGGCTGATTGATATTTGGAGATATCTCCACCCAAAAGAGAAAGATTTTACATTTATGTCAAAAACACATGGAAGCTATTTTAGATTGGACCTTTTCTGCATTTCAAAAACTGATGTGCACAGAGTAATAGAGTGCAACATAGAGCCCATTACTTTGTCACACCATAGCCCTGCTGCTTTAAAATTACATTTAGGCCAATGTAATCAGTTTAAATATTGGAGGTTCAATGTTTCATCACTAAATAATGAATCACAAAAAAGAAATAAAGCAGGAATGGGAAGATTTTATTAAAACAAATGATAATGGATCTGGATAATGGATACTCCGTCTATCTTATGGGATGCTGCCAAAGCAGTATTGAGAGGAAAGATCATTGCACTTACATCCAGAATAAAAAAGCAAAGGTAAATTAAACAAATGGAAATTAAGAAGGAAATAAAACGATTAGAATATCAACATAAAAATGCTGGAAATAAAAATCTTCTAGAGCAGTTAAAACAAAATAGACAAAATCTGGATGACCTACTGACTTATATGGCAGAAGGGGCTCTAAGATATATAGGTAGAAAATATCATGTATTTGGTAATAGGGCAAGTCGGCTGCTTTCTTTCCAATTCCGCAAGGCCCAGTCTAGTAGAGCTATCCCAAAAATTAAACATCCATGTACGGGTATGACAACATCACAACCTAAAGAAATTGCAAATGCATTTAAAGATATACTATAAAAAATTATATGAAAAAGATGAACAGTTAAATAAGGAAGAAAAATTGTAAACATTTTTGGCTTCTGTTAAAAAGATGAGAACTCTGGGGTACAAGGTCCAAATTTGGGGTACAAGGTCCAAGGGTACAATTTTACAAGGTCTTCATAAATGAGCTAACCCCAATTATATGTCAAATGTACAATTATGCATTAGAGAAAGGAGATCCACCAAAGTCATGGGCAGAGGCAGTAGTAACAGTCTAGAAATTTATGAATCCATCTCTGGATATAAAATCAACTCCACTAAATCAGAAGCACTTATGATTACTTAGTCTGGCCGGTAGAACTAAACAACAGAGCAGGTGGTCAAAACAGGTGGTCAAAACAGGGATTTACATATTTAGGAGTTGCCATTACACCCAGAGTTTCACAGCTGTATCAGGCAAATTATGACAAACTAATTCACGCAGTTAAAAAGGATTTACAGAGGTGGGAGGTGCTACCACTATCATTGTTTGGTAGGATTGAGACAATAAGAATGAATATTTTACCTAGATTTCTCTTTTTATTTCAGTCCCTATACATATGGATTCCTGTATCCACATTTAACATGCTAGATAAACTTATATCTTGATTCATCTGGCAGAACAGACGACCCAGAATGAGATTAAAAACGTTAACTTTAGGAAAAGATAAGGGAGGGCTACGTCTCCATAACTTAAGATATTAATACTGGGCCGCTCAGCTCTGAGCTATAGTGGACTGGATAAACAATGATGCTGGAAGGGGGTGGGTGAGCATGGAACAGGGTTCAGTACCAAATGTTCCTCTTTCAGCATTAGCCTTTCTGACACAACAATCTCAGAAAAAGATTAAAATTAAAAATGTGTGCATTAAACAAACTCTGAGAGCTTGGACAACAGTTAAAAAAATACTAAGAGGAATGGCAACCGTATCAAGAGTTATGTTTATAGCAGATAACCCTGAGTTCCTACCATCCAAATGGGATGCCACTTTTAAAACATGGTGCGATAAGGGTCATATGATAATTGATCAGTTATCTAATGAAAACACTACGCACTAATTTTCTTATCTTAAAGACAAAAATATGTTGTCATCAAGCGATTTCTTTCAATACTTACAAGTAAGAAGCTATATTACAAATCATAAAGAAAAGGAAATATTCAAAAAAGACTCAACTAATGTGGAACAGTATTTTATTGATATAAAAAAACAAAAAGGACTACATAAAAGACACATATCACAGATATATAATAGACTAATTCTGGATCAACAGATACACCCTTCATATTAATGCAAAATGGGAATCCAAACTTAATGAAAAAATTGAGGATAATATTTGGGAAAACATATGTTCAGAAACTCATAAGGGTATCAATAAGCCATAATTGAAAGGAGTTTGACTGGAAAACAAAAATGAGGTTTTTTAGAACACCATTGATGGTCTCAAAATATGCTAACCATCCACCGTCAGAGGAATGCTGGAGGGGTTGTGGGAATGTGGTGTAATCTCGCACATATATTTTGGGAATGTCCGTAAATACTTGCATTCTGGCAGGGGGTAAAGAATGAGATAATGAAAATTATGCAGTTAGATCTACCTTTTACTTCCCTGTTTTTCTTGCTTGAAAGGATACCCCAGGATATATATAATAAAAATCAGAGATATATACTACACATACTTTTACTAAGTGCAAGAAAGACTATAACAATAAATTGGATGAAGCCATACCCTCCAACAACAGTACAGTGGATAGAAAAACTTAAATCTATATATAGAATTGAGTATATGACTGCTCAACTTCAATTACTGTTACTTTGTATCTGAACAGGACATAGTATTTCCAGGTCCTTTGAAACTGAAAATAATGTGTTTTATTTTTGTAATTTGTTTTTATTTACAACATACAGGGTTACTTTTTTCTGTCGTTTTTTTTTATAATCGCTGCTGTCACTGAATGTTCTGTTCTGTAAAATGCTTTAATGTATAAAACTAAAGTAAAAAAAAAAAAAACTTTTTTAGAATTTCACTATACTGTAAATACACTCACCGGCCACTTTATTAGGTACACCTTACTAGTATGGGGTTGGACCTTCTTTTGCCTTCAGAACTGCCTTAATTCTTTTTAGCATATATTCAACAAGGTACTGGAAATATTCCTCAGAGATTTTAGTCCAAATTGACATGATAGCATCACGCAGTTGCTGCACATTTGACTGCTGCACATCCATGATGTGAATCTTCTGTTCCACCACATCCCAAAGGTGCTCTATTGGATTGAGAGCTAGTGACTGTGGAGGCCATTTGAGTACAGTGAACTCATTGTCATGTTCAAGAAACCAGTCTGAGATGATTCACGCTTTATGCCATGGTGCGTTATCCTGCTGGAAGTAGCCATCAGAAGATGGGTGGGCTACACTGTGGTCATAAAGGGATGGACATGGCAGGACGAATACTCAGGTAGGCTGTGTTCAGTTGGTACTAATGGGTCCAAAGTGTGCCAAGAAAATATCCCCCACACCATTACATCACCAACAGGCTAAACCGTTGATAAAAGGCAGTGTGGATCCATGCTTTCATGTTGTTGACACCAAATTCTGACCCTACCATCTGAATGTCGCAGCAGAAATCGAGACTCATCAGATCAGGCAATGTTTTTCCAATCTTCTATTGTGCAATTTTGTTGAGCCTGTGTGAATTGCAGCCTCAGTTTCCCGTTCTTAACTAAAAGGAGTGGCGGTTTGGTCTTCTGCTTCTGTAGTCTATCCGCCTCAAGGTTCGACATGTTGTGTGTTCAGAGATGCTCTTCTGCATACCTCGATTTTAACGAGTGGTTATTTGAGTTACTGTTGCCTTTTTATCAGCTCGAACCATTCTGTCTGGCCATTCTCTCCTCTGACCGCTAGCATCAACAAGGCATTTGCGCCCAAAGAACTACCGCTCACTGGATATTTTCTGGATATTTCTATTCTGTAAACCCTAGAGATGGTTGTGTGTGAAAATCCCAGTATATCAGCAGTTTCTGAAATACTCTGACCAGCCCATCTGGCACCAACAACCAGGCCATGTTCAAAGTAATTTAAATCACCTTTCTTGCCTATTCTGATGCTCAGTTTGAACTGCAGCAGATTGTCTTGACCATGTCTACGTGCCATGTGGTTGGCTAATTAGAAATTTGCATTAACAAGCAGTTGGACAGTGCCCGGTTAGTGTAGATCAAAACATAATTTTCAGTTGGTAAAAGCATTGGTTAGCATTTCTAAGAACGCAGTTAGTTCAACCATATAGGCAATTTTCCATATATTTTAATTTGAAGCCTCAGATTCCAGTCAAATAAGTGTGTCTTGGCCATATATTGTCCTATCTTAACCCTCTACTGCATGCATTATGATAGATCTATAAAAATATATATATTTGACTGTTTTTCTTAAAATGGCTTAAATTGAAGTGCTGTAAAAAACATTTTTGGAAAAAAATATTTTTTTAAGGTACTTTATGATATGTGATATGATATTCCAACAGCTTTCATTTATTCCATTCTTTTTTGCTGAATATTATTGAAAACAAACATAACATTGTATTATCATGTATAAAACATACAGTAAATATATTTTCTCCAGTAAATATTATAACAAATAAATAATTAGTCTAGTTTATCCAGATGCATCAGAATAATGTTGCTTCTAGCTAACAATGTTTATATATTATTCTATACACTATACTACGCCTGTCTTATTTGCTTCAGAGGTAACTTACTTTTAACTGGCTGGATCACTGCTCTTATCAAATGTCCAATCTGCATCATTCTCATGGTCACTAAAACCCATCTCATCCTCACTTTCATCTGCAGGAAGAGCCAGTTTTGTCTTTTTCTTCTTAACACTTACCTAAGAGCAAGGTGGTGCCCGCTAACACTGTTCCCTGTATTTATATCTATTCAAAAGTTGTATTGCCATTAAAACTACATTTTATCCATAATGCAAATGCCATTAACACACAATTAATCAACATTATATTACTAGCATTCATGTTGTTTTTGTTACAAACTTTTTTGTTTTTGTGGCACTTAAAAGATCACAGCTGATCTTGCTAGCTACTGTAGCTAACCCATCGCAATATTGCACATTCCACTATTGCAGTGTTGCCATTTGGTCGATTTACAAAAAACTAATTTGATAAAAACTTTTTTGAGGTGTGAATATGTCATAACTTACTGGAGGTGATGTTTCAGATTTTTTTGTGGATCTGACATAATTTAATGCTTTTATTTTTTTTTATTGACGTTTACATTTGCATTCAGCAACTACTCACAGTAAACACCAGTCTGTCAGAAATCGCGCTATAAAAAAACTTAACTTAACCAATGCACATCTTGGCTACACTAACGTCTCGTCTTTCCAACAAAAAAACAAATAAAAAATCAATGTTGGTCTTAAAGAAACAGTGGCAGGGAAATGAACATAAATATCATGTTGCCATATGGTAACACCGTGCGGTAGAGGGTTAACAAACTAATTAAGTTATTTATACATTAAGATGACATATAAACCTAAATTTCTAAACAAATTGACACAATTTTGTTAAAATTTGTGAAAATTTGGCATAATTTATTTACATTCTTACTTTTGAAATTTACAACTTACAGCAGCAATTTGCCAGTAACTTATGAGGCGCCGTGTAGGATTTAAATCAAACTTTGCTTATCAACACACACATAAACACGTGCATATACACCTATAATTTACTCGCATATACACCTATACTTTTAGATGTTCAAAACAACATATATGAAACTTGTGTATATACATATGAACTTGACGCTCGCATACACCCACACACACGCGCACATACATATAAACTCTATCCATGCATACACACCCACATTAACACACGCACATACATATATACTCCATCCACGCATACACACCCACATTAACACACGCACATACATATAAACTCCATCCATGCATACACACCCACACTAAAACACGCACATACATATAAACTCCATCTATGCAAACACACCCACACACACGCGCACATACATATAAACTGCATCTATGCAAACACACCCACATTAATATATGCACATACATATAAACTCCATCCATGCAGACACACACACTAACACACACACATACATATAAACTCGGTCCTTGCGCGCACACACACACACACACACATACATAAACTTGATCCTTCCATACACCACCATAAAAAAGTTGCGCAAACTTCTCAAACATATATATATATATATATATATATATATATATATATATATATATATATATAATTACTTGAATTACTATGGAGCTAGATTTGTTTCTTTATTATTTAATCAAAAATATTTACTTTTAAGGAAAAATTAAGCACATAGTAATTAAAAAATAAAAGATTGCAAATAAAAAAACATTTCATTCAAAAAAAATATGTCAGTGATAATAAAATGTTTTGCATCGCAAAAAATAAACTATGCAGTAAGCACAATTTTCATTGCACACTCATTAATTTTGCTCTCTGTTCTGCTGTCATTTATTGCACATCTAGAATCTTTGCTTGCGAATTGAAAGGTTTTGCTTGCATGTTGAAAAGTTTTGAACCACTGTATGCTAGAGTAATTTTTGTGTCTTTATTATTCAAACAAACATATTTAGTATTAGACCAAAACTAAGTACATTGTAATTAAAAAATAAAAGATTAAAAGAAAAAAAAACATTTAATTAAAAAATGTCATTGGTTAAAAAAAAATCTGCATTGCAAAAAATAAAACTATTGCCATTTTATTCAGTTACCAGTAGGGTTTTTATTCATTTTGCTTTCTGTTGGGTCAGATTTTTTTGCGGATCTTAAATTTTTGCTTGCGAGTTGAAAAGTTTTGAACTCTTCAGCGCAGGGGGCGGTATCTTCCCTCTGGGATGAGAGGCCTTTTTCTATTGGTCACAGGCCACTGGCCACGCCCACTACATTTTCGCGCGATTGGACTTCTAACAGTTAGATGAGCGAGCGATGGCGAGCAACAGGTCTACTTCGAGGTAAGTTAACAAAAACTGTATAACTTGTATATTATTATCCACATGTTCCATCGGATAACATAACGACTGCTACTATTAGCTCGGAGTACTTCGTAATATAGATGAATAATCTCGATTAACTTACATTTGCTGTCGGCCTTCAGTAGTGCACAGCTGCAATAGGCAACGGAAGGCCGCTGTATGTTATTTTGGAAAATATACATTAATGTACCGTCACTGTAAAAACAGGCTTTGCTTATGTCTGTATGATGTCTGTAGATGAAGGCCAGGTGTACCTTAACTTCCGGTCGGAAACTTTTGTAGTGAATTATCAAGATTCACAAAACGAAGCATTCTTTTACCTGTAATGTTAGACATGTAAGAATAATATATAGATAAAGTTTCACATTTTTAAATTAAATATCTTGTTTAATTATGTAATATATAGTCTATGCTTTATATAAAATATTCAAACACGTTTTTTTCTTTTTGTGTTTACTGATTACTGTTTTAAAACCTTATTTTTCATAATTAAATTCATGTTAAATCTTCACTATTCCAAGTATGATGACATTCAAATAAGATTTATGCTGATGCTTATTTGCTTTACTTCTGTTACTGTAGTAACGTTAGGGGATATTTTCTATTCAGATAATCAAAATATTTAAGGATCAAATCTGAAATTATCTCAAATGCACGTTTCCAAATCCAAATTAGATGTATTGACTACAGAATTTGTTCTCTTTTTTATTGTATATACATAATCTCTGAAACTGAACATTTGATAAAGTACTGTAAGAAAATAAAATATATTTTTTGTTCAGCCAAACTTGAAGTAAAAGAAATGGCACTATTTTGTCTACAACTTACCAGTAAAAATTATACCCAGTCTTCCAGTGATAATAGGTTAGGTCAGGGTTATACCATGCAGTCTTTGCTAAAGTAGATCATTCAATTTTACTTAATTCAATTTCTTTTCAAAAGATTACCTTTTGAAAAATCTTTTGTTTTTGTGAAGGAACATGATTTCATATCACATAATCAGGATGAAACCATTATTTTGTAGAACAACATACCAGAAAATATTTTGAATTAATTTCAAGTCCATATCACCTTTTCCTTCACATTTGATGCAATGCTATGCAATGCTTCTGAATGCCATGAATGTTACCTTTTCAAGTAATTTTGTTAATAGCTATATTGTTTATCTTTACAGATCTCTTCAGTGGGAGATTTTGCGTAGGTCCGCTGATAGACTGGGGCACGTTATTGATCGGCAGCCCATTGATGTTGATTATCTGCAGTTGGTTTGCAGTCAAGAGCTACTGTTTCTTCGAACAGGAGCATCATATTTAGAAATTCCACAGTGCGTGGTGGATGCTCTTGAACACTTATCTGAGGTCATCTCTAGCTACCTCTCACAGAGTTTTGTCCCTCCACTTTTAGAAAATGTAGCTGTGGCTGAAAGTTTTGGAAGTGTGGGGCGTCCCAAGTTAAGCATACAAAGAGAAACACTTCAAAATTTGCTCAGCATGCACTTACCACTGGCCTCTTTGGCTAAAGTGCATGGTATTTCAAGATCTACCTTATACAGGCGAATGAAGGAGGAAAATCTGTCAGTAAGGAACAGCTATTCAGATATTTCAGATCATGAGCTTGATCAGAAGGTTAGATCTATAAAAGGAAGAATGCCTCATGCTGGATATAGGCTTGTAAAGGGATCTCTACAAGCAATGGGACACAGAGTTACATGGAGACAAGTAAAGATGTCTATGCAACGTGTAGATGGTGCTGGAGTACTTTCAAGAATGGTCCAGCTGTCTTGCATTGCAAGACGTGTATACTCTGTTCCTGCTCCCTTGTCTCTTCTCCACATAGACACCAATCACAAGTTGATAAGGTAAAAAATGTATTCATATATACACATATATCTATGCAATATTCTGCAAATAACAGCACTAGTTCCACCTCTTCACCCTTGTGTATTACTCCGCCCACACACAGCGACAAGCAGAGGACGCTCTACAGTTTGACAAATACTGATGCTGTTGGGCAACATCATGTACTTTTGAGGCTTTTTTAGGCTAGAATGTATTTGTTTATATTGCAAATATGCAGTTTATTTAAGGATAGTGCCTATTTCAAATATTTATAATTTCTGAGAGACACAGCGTCAGTGGCCGTCAGCCTGTCATTAAGCAGAGCAAAGAGGGTTGATGTTGTCCATCCACAAGATGGCGACAGAGACCTCATAATAAGCCCTTAGAGGAGAGGAAACCCAGTGTAATTTTCATACTACAGCTGATCAAATCATTATTAAACTGGTAAGTGACTTTCTGAGTCGATCTCTATTTTGTATGTTGTAGTAGTTGTATTTATACTATAGTAATTGTAGTGTATGTAGTATGACATGGGACTCGCATATCAGGAATGTGTGTATTTTGTGTTGACCACTCTTTGTATAACCCTGAGTTTTTTGGTTGGTCAACTGTTTGTTTCTAATCAATCTCCTGTTTTCTTTACTGCAGACTGGTTCATTAAACAGAGAGAAAAAAGAAATGCCCATATGTGTTTATCATTTTTCCTTCTCATTTCACGCTATTCATGCCACAATATTACACTTGTAACAGTGCGATGTGGCTGTATATCAGCACTGGTGGGAGGCGTCCGTTGGCACAAGGCCACAGGCCGATTGCTTTAGTGTCCCACCAGTGATGATATACAACCACATCACACTGCTTAGAGTGTTATTTTTCCAGTATTTCTCTATTGCAATTGGTAGATCACAATAATTAACTCAGATAAAGGCAGCGCAATCACTACCAGATTACTGTTGTGATTGCTATAAGGAAAAACACTAAAAACATGTGGGCATTTCTTCTTTCTCTCTGTTTACTGAACTAGTCTGCAGTAACAAAAACAAGAGATTAATTAGAATCAAACAGATGGCCAACCAAAAAAGTAACTCAGGGTTATACAAAGCATGGTCAACACAAAATACATGTTCCTGATATGCAAGTCCCATCTCACACCCAAAACACTAAAATTACTATAGAATAAATACAGCACTACAACATACAAAACAGAGAGAGATCGACTCAGAAAGTCACTCACCAGTTTAATAATGATTTGATCAGCTGTAGTTTAAAAATTTTCCTCTCCTTTCAGGGCTTATTATGCAGTCTCTGTAGCCATTTTGTGGATGGTGCTGTATCTCCGAAATTATAAATATTTAAAATAGGCACTATCCTTGAATAAAGTGCATAGTTGCAATCTATAAAAAACTATATTTTTGACTAAAAAAGCCTCAAACCTACATCGTGCCTAACATCTGCAATATTTGTCAAACTGTAGTGAGTTTATTGAGCTGCTGTCAGTCTATGTGGGTGAATTGATACAAAAGGTTAAAGGTTGAGGAAGCGGTACAAGTTCTGATATTGCATAATATTGCACGGCTATCAGCCAAACAGATTCAAGAACCAGACAGAACTGGAGTATATATATATATAAATTTATTTCCATCTTAAAAATTATAGTATAATTAATTATAGCTATCAAACTTTTGTCGGTTTTTATTGTGTATGAAAAGTTGTCTTTGTAATCTCATTTTAATTCCTCATTATACACTTGTTTTAATAGATACAATATAGTGGTTTTTGGGGCAGTTGATGGCTTTTCGCGGAAGGTAATCTTTAATCATTTTATCTGTATACCAATTTGTTTTGCATTTCTTGCACAAAATTAGACTTTGCATGTCTCCCTCTTGAACAGGTCTTCTACTTGGATGTTGCTGGGAATAACAAAGCCAGTACAGCTTTTGGATTTTTCATGAATGGAGTGAACAAAAATGGATGGCCATCAAGGTATGCACATTGCACTAAATAATGGCCACAATTTTCTGACAAATGGTGTGATTTCATAGTACTAGTTTGAACATTTAAAACATTTTCAAAAATTTAAAAAAAAACACTGTCTGTTGGCTGGTAGAGAGAGATGGTGAGAAGAGATAACAAAAATAAAAATATTTGGAGGGCCTATTGTTTAAGCATAATTATTTAATTTATTATTATCTACAAAACATTAGTTTAAGAGATTAGTTAAGTCATTGTTTTGTTGCTTTAGAAATCTGAAGTTTTAAAATTGTAAAAAAATTTTATAATATATATTTAATATAAAAAAGCAAAGTCATATATTTGAATGAATAAAAAACTCTTTCTGACTTCTGTTAAAAGAGTACGAGCAGACCAAGGGGTTGAGAATGTAGACATTGCTCGGTGCATGTTTACTGTGAGAGGAACTGGCCGTGGCAGCTTATTGCTGGCAAAAGTGTGCACAATCAGAGGTAGTTAAGTAAACAAAATAAACTTGAAAGATGCTTTGCAATTAACCTTTTTTTCATACTTTATACATTTTTCTGTCTGTTTTAGAGTGGAACGGTTGTGGAGAGATGTTTGGACCTCTGTAACATCAAGTTACTACAATGTGCTCCACACCTTAGAAGAGGAGAGATTCATTGATCTGTCCAGTGATGTTGACCTTTTCTGTGTAGGATATGTTTTCATCCCCAGAATTCATGCAGACTTGCAGCATTTTACAGATATCTGGAATTGTCATCCCTTGCGAACAGAGGGAAACTTGACACCCAATGAGCTCTGGAATATCGGGATGTTGCAAGCACCTGTCTCAGAGCCTGATTTTTCAGAGGTATAGTATATGCCTCTTAAGGCAATACACTTGAACAACAACAATTAATAGATATCATCTTATTTCTCCAGTTTTAGCTTCAAATGAGTCATTACCTAATTAAGTATGTGCTAAGTGCATACATTATACATTTTCATCATTATCTTTAAAAATGTACAAAAATAAATTTTCACAATTTTTGTTAAAAAAATGTATACAATCAGATAAATTATGTATAAACATATCCATCAGTAAAAAACCTTTGGAGTTTATATGAATTGAAGGTTTAATGTATGAAAGTGCAAAACAGAGTTTCCATGGGTCATGGAATTTTGGAAAAGTCATGTAATGGAATATCTGTTCCTATTAGATATTGAATGTTTTCAAGCCCATCAACAACCAGTCTCTGAAGTCAAATGCAATCACCAGACTACCTGCTAACTAGGGCAAACAAGCCAGGAAAATATAACTTAGTAGCTTTGTCTTCCAAATGTCTACTCCAAAGTCTGGATTTTAAAAAGATGACCTAAAAGCTAAAAGTAAAGTCTGTAATCTGTTATTGAGGTTTACAAGTAAGAGAGAGAGCACTTTACAGCCATGCAAACAGTAAAAAAATAAATAAATTGCATTTTCTAACGTTGTTCTCATAGTGGCAATTAAATCATTGCAAAGTTATGTTCCACCCAAAACCATTTTAATATTATGCAAAATACAACAGCAGCCTGTTATTACCAATCATTATACTAGGTCATGAAAAATATTATTTTTAGGAATTTGATTTTGTTTAGCTTAGAGTGGGAACTCTGTAATCAAAAACCATACTGTCATACTTTGTATGCTGATTGTTCTTATAATTAATATCTTAATGCCCTTCCCCACCCCCTATCCTCTCTTCCAATGCCAGATTTTGCAAGCTGAGGAGATGCTGTTCAACAATCAACACACAGCTCACTCTGACAGTGGAGTCATTGTCCCAGAAATACCTTGTCCCTTGTCACCGGCTGGGCTTGCTAGTCTACAGAATCAAGTGAACCCCACCACTGAGTCCTTATCCTTTGGTTATGACATATATTTGCAAACACGCGAATTTGCATTAAATTTAATGACATAAACATTTTTGGACATTGAAATGGCTACAAGTGCTGGTCTTTGTTATGTTCTGTGTATGCTGTTGATAGTTTATAGTAATATGTATGTAGTAAAAACTGTCAATGTTTGTGCTGCATGAAAAAAAAAAAGTCTTGCTTTCAGGTTAGTTTTAAGTGTAATTTATTAGGGAAATTATTGAAACTGATGAATTTTACATTGTGACGTAGACTTAAGACGTAGTTATCAATTACAAGTATCACAGTATGCTAACAGGAAGTTGTTTTCCATTAGAACTTTACTCCCACAAAAGGTGTGTCAATGTGTGGAAACAAATGTTTACCCAAAAACATTTAGGCTTAAATGCATTTAAACATGCATCAAATAAAAACTTAATGTCCCAAGTGCAGAAAAGATAAGGTTTAACCAGGAATCCATGAACTGATTTTCTACAGTAGACTACCGTTGTCAAAAGTAACCTTGGTATCAGTAATACAAATGTACAAAATATGATAATGCATCTTAAGTGCTGTTGAGTGGATTCTTGAACACTACTGATTGACCATCATGTTCATATGCTCATGTATAATGATCATTGCTTCACACTTTTTACCAAGCATTTGCACCAACACACGGAGACTGGAGCGTTTGAAATCCATGTCTGTCAGAATTTATCTGAGAAGAATCTGCTAAAAGATTAACTGATATGTGGCTTTCAAATGTTCTAGTGTCCGTGTATCAATCCAAATGTTTTATGAAGTGATGATCATTGTAGCCAATCATAGTTATATCTAGTGGGCATGTGAACATAATGGTCAATCAGCGGTGTTTAAAATGCTAGTCATTTTTTTTTTCATTAGTACTGATACTCAAGTCAGTACTATTTACACTCTGTCAAAGGCTGACCCATATTTAACAGCAGTTTGCAAGAGTGTTTTAAAAGATTCATAATCGGCCATGTGGGCTACAGGAAATGTTATGGTATTTGTGCAAGCACTGACAATTGGGTAGCACACACTGTGGTTAGGAGTATGTTGCAGACAACAATGATCAAACTTAATTGTAACTTTAAATTTCTGCCTTTCGGACACAAGTAGATGCCTGTGAGATTGGCCAGTGATCCACTGCATTATCTGAGATACAGACATGCCATCAGATTCCCCTGCAACATCATCTTCTGGTTGTGTGTCTTCAAAACAAATAAAGACATATATTTAGAATGAACTTTTTTTTTGTTTTACACTTTTAAAATGTGAACTTGTGTACCAGGGCCTGTTCTTACAACATGGATTACTTGGCTGGACTGTACAGATGACTATTTAACATAATCAAGGATTGTTAGGTTCTTTGAAGCTCATCCTCATAGAATTGGATTTACTCTGCCCAAAAGTTTTTCAACAATACAGAATTAAACTAATATTTTAAGTAAATGTGATACTTAAAGTCTCTTTTGGCCATGACTGTTTTCTTACAAGAATTTACTAATGAATTTGGCTCAATAAAACAAAAACTTGTTTTGCAATATGTAATTGACAGGTGTTTTTGCATAGCAGGGTAATTTCTACATACAGGTTTCTTGACAATAAAAAGTGTAAAGCCTGTACAAATAATAAGGATATGTGAAGAATCATTTAACAAATGTAAAAATTGTTGTTTATTTATAAAAAAATCTACATATTTTCTAGATCTTATTTAGATCTTCTAAATAAGAGTTTAGTGATTAAATCTTCTTGATAACCTAGTTTGTTTAAATATTTATTGACAACTAAAGTATGAATAATTTGCACATGCTTATTTCAGAGTGCATACCGCTGTATGTGTGTAAGAGCACTGTGGATTTAATTAAGAGCAGAGATCAATAGTGTTCACAACCCTTCCAATTAATAAGACCTTTCCATTCTATGGCCGGTTTCTTGACTTGTGCATCTTTTTAAAATAAGCACTTACCTAAGCCACATATCTATGTAATTATCAGAGAACAGTTATGTTTATAAACAATATGTCAATGCATTCTATGGCATATTTCAAAGATTCTGCACCTGCCAAATCATCTCAGATGTACTGAACAAGGCAAGAAGGACAGGCCTCTGGACTTCAATATAAGCAAATAAAATTTAATGGTTGTCCATACCTTCAAGTTCAAGTAAGAAATCTTGGAAGAATTCCAAGATTTTGGACTCATTTACTTGTTTAAGTGAACCAGTGGGGCTCATCTCTGGGGCTAGGTGGGATGAAATGTAATTGGCATCAACCTAAACAAAGTCAAAAATAGATTTTAATATCTGTCATTTAAGCCATACAAAAAAAAGCTAAGTGAATGAATGAACATCACATTATTTGTACATACTTTGTCATCATGACCTATAACAAACAGGTCATGACACTCATGTGGTTTGGCTTGGATGATTTTGATAAGATCATAAATCTGAAGGCCTTCACGGAGTTGTTGCAGCATTGGAATGCGTTTTGTGGTGATATGTAGAGCAAGTGCTCTGAAAGACAAAAAATATTATGTAATGTATCAACCTCACATGAGACAGATAATTATTTCTTACATATTACAAACACAATATCCTCTCTCTACAAGCAAACAAAGTGCTAAAGAAAAAGACCGTAAACTGCAACCCAACATCAAGGCAGAACTAAGCACAAATTATTGTGGCAACATAACGGGATCTTTTAACATCGATAAAATGTAGATTTTTGTATCTAGAGTACATTTACTTTACAACTCATGCTAATTTCAATGTAACCAATTCTGCTATATTATCTATGTAATATGTATCACATGTATCAAAATTAAATGATCAATAATTAGAACTATTTATAATTCATTTTAAATCTTTATATTAGAATCAAGTATGGGATTGACCTCTCCATGTCAATCATCTATCAACTAGACCACAGCTGCCAAACTCAGTTCCTGAAGGGTTGCAGCTCTGCAGTTTTGTTTTAACAGTAGTCAAGTCAATAGTTGAAGCTGAGATATTTATGTGTGTGTGAGATCTAGTTTTTAGTAATAGGTAATTAGTAATATTTTGATCTGAAACATTAATATTTAATACTTAATACACTGAAGTGGAAATGAAGTGCCCAGTCTAGTTTATATTATTTTGTAAATTAATTTCCACTTCAGTGAAATATATTAAACAAATACGATTTATGTAACCATTACAATAAGCATGTTTTACTATAGTTTTTAAAGCTAGGGTGCTGCCATCTTGGAATATCACTGTCTGAAGTCACAGTGTTGGTGTTGTTCCCTAAGCTAAACAGATACAGTGGAACTAATGGACTGAATACGGAGACTGAACAGCCTAATTTAAAACGCGTTCAACAGATCAGCATCAAGCATCAGATGTCTATCTAATATAAAAAAAAATATTTATTACATGTTTCCTTTTTAGTTACCGATCATTTGATGTGCTTTGGTTCACTCTCTGTATTATGCTGGCTGCTACCTACTTTCACTTTTTACTACTACAGCTGCTCACCTCTTCATGTTAAAACCAAACTAAGATCAACATAGTTTTTCACATTGCAGATTTTTACATCCTTTATAGATGTTGCTGGATCAAGTTGATCAACTTGTGCTTTAATCGTTGCATTAGTCTGGATGTAAATCCTTTCATCAGGCAGCACTGCAAAAGCGTGAGAGAGTGGACCAAAGCGCATCATACAAACATAAAAAAAAGAAAAATAGAAAACGTATTAATATTTTTGTATGTATTAGACACAACTTTGATGCTTGTATTAGCACCAGCTTTTTGATGCACTTCCTTCATGCATAGGGTTTTATTAAGCTTTACAGTCTCCATGTTCAGTCCATTATTTACACTGTATGTGTTAAGCTGAGGGAACGGTGTTGTTTCGACATATAACATATGCTGGATAAGTTCCGCTGTGGCAAACGCAGATTATTAAAGGAACTAAGCCTAAAAGAAAATGAATTGTAGAGTTATGAGATTGAGTCGAAAAAATCATATGTATCATTACAAATGCTAATTACATGTGATACAGGTAAAATTTATAGCCATAGAAGTGTGTTATCCCTGTAAAACAATCATATACGTTTTCACAGATTCCATTTGAAAATGTATAAAGTATCATTAGGACAGAAGATAAGGTTGTTCTCTGTCCATAATGCAAATAATCTGTTTTACCTCTTTACACCTGTCTACCCCAGATATATACATATGTATGTATATATGTATGCAGTAATAATTTTCAATATTATACAATAATGAAATAGTGTTTGATTATGAATATGGGATTTCTTTGTGTCTCCCGTTTTGCATTTATACCCACTCTCCCCAACTGTATTTTATTTTATTATTTTGTAAAATTATTATCTATTATCTGGTCTGACACCAATTTTAAACACATAAACAGTTAGACAAAAAAGTTTTTAGTTTTTCAGTGTTTTCAGTTTTTCAATCCTTTGTTTTCAACTTTTATAAAGACCACCAAACTTTATCCGTATGGTACAGTAACACATTTCTAACTTGAAATTATTATTTTCTGTCTAGAAAAACATAAAAACTTCCTGGGAGAATATCAATGTAATAAAAATTGTTATGCAACTACAAACTATGAATCTACCAGTATAGACAACAACAGAGACCGAATACATTTTTTTTCTTCCTTACAAGAATTTGGATAGGCTAAAGTCAAGACTACATTTAAGTTCTTCAATGAACCTGTTTTCCAAATCCCAGAATTTAAAACATCCTTTTACTGATCTATGCTGATCACTTGATTTCAGTGTCTGCACGTTCATGAGTGAACATGTTACTCCCTGGTCACAGTTTTCGATGGGTTAGAGAATTTGGCCCAACACTGGAACCAACCTCGTGACGACAGACACATTGATAAGATGGCGTCGCCCTTGCACTAAAAGCTATAGTAAAACATGCCCTTTTCTTCTAAATGGTTACATTAATCAGGTTTGTTTAATATATTTTCATTAAAGTGGAAACCAATGTACAAAATAATGTAAACTTTACTGAGTGCTTCACTTCCACTTTAATATTTGGATTTTAACATCAAATCATATTGTAATAAAAAATGTAATAAAAGTTTACGTATTCGTAGTTATAACATACCTTAATATGCTTTCCTTATGCTCAGTGTTGACTGGTCCAGTGTAGCCACAGTCCAAGATTTCTTTTGTGTAAGTGGTCAGGTCAGATGCGTCTTCAATCTAAATCAATTTGAAGCAAAATTTTACCTGTATTCAATATTAATAATAAGCATGGTTCAATTTTAGCAGAAATTTGCAATAATTGATAATATGATTAATTTTTCCAGCAAACGTATCAAATGAAATTCTGTCGACAAGACCTACCATTTTAATTAGTGGTGATATCTCTGTGTCATGTACTCCATCCCGTCTGATGTTACCAGTTGCAAGGTATTCATAACACCATTCTTGCATAAACCGTGGGGCTGGTCCTCCTTGGGCAATGCTCACAGCAAATATTTCACCTGCAACTCTAGTTCAAATATAAATATATATATATATATATATATATATATATATATATATATATATATATATATATATATATATATATATATATATATATATATATGCGTGTTAGCAATAATTGATGAATGGGCATTAAATTACAAGAAATAGTTCACACCAGAGTACTTATATAAATGATTCATCAATAATTATTCCATATACAGATGACATTTGTTTGTAGTGCTTCACTTCAAATACACATTTATCAACACAAAAATTACTGCTAAAATTAAAATCCAGCCATTATTTACCAAGAGTTAAATTATTGAAAATGAATTTTGTAAATATGAAGTGAAGCTTTAATCCAAAAGGTAAGACACTTACTTGAACAGCTCATTATCAAGATCATTGAGGGAGTACTTGGGCATTTTTCCATTCTTTGAATCACCTTCAAAGAGACGTTTTTCAATACCGGCAACAATTGCTAAATATGTGAGAGGAAAAGGGAAGTTTTAGGCAACAAAGTGACAGAACAGCTTGTGTATATAAATATATAGGGGTTGGGTTGAAAACAATTTTAGGGTATATTTAAAAGCATACTACACACTGGTAAGAAACTCTTTCCTCAGTGCCCCTGTGTCAACTCCGGGTTCTCCCAGGAAGCTAATTTTCAAGGGATTGACAGGGCTTCCTGTTTTTTGCCGTTTCCACATCTTTAGACCTCTCTCAACCATGTTGTCTCGTGACACGCATAATTCAAATGTTTTTGTGGCATATATCTGTGCTGCTGCATATTGAATTACGTCCTCCTCACTGTAATAAAAAAAAAACATTTACAACCTCTGTAGTGTATTGTTTTGACAAGACAATAATTAGATTACCGCTTACTAGCTTACCATGAGATGTTATCAAAACCAAAGGACGGTTGCTCCTCTCTCACTTCATGTGGACTGCTTTTAATCAAATAAAGAAATTGTGTTTAAATAAAATGGAAAGTTTTTATTTAACCTCCTGCCATTCTAAACCCATTAAAATACACAAGTAGTTTAATGATTTGTTATGAGGACTGTTATCAATATTACATTAAAATTGAGAAAGGATAGGTAACATAGTTCCGATCTAATCTTTTTGTTATATAGAAAACATTGTTTTTAAGCTTTAAAGTGAGTAACTACAAGTATTACCTTTCTCCACAAAAGCTGGCATGCACTTCTAGTTCTGAAACAAGAAATGTGTCTCTGCAAATTGGGCACTGGGCCTCAAGTGCCTAAATATATATATACAAAAAAAGTATGCTGGAGTGATTTTTTTTTATAAAAAAAGTAATTACTAACTGTGACCATGGAACACAAAGCCAGTCTTATATTGCACAGGCATGTTTGGCAAAAGCTAAACAATTAATGACTTTCTGATTTTTGTCAAAAATCATTATAATTTAAAATAAGGATTGTTTCATTATGCTATTTAGTAAATTTCCTACTGTAAATACATTAGCAATCAAGTTTTGATTAGTACTGTGCATTGCTAAAAACTCCATTTGAATTACTTTAAAAGTGATGCAACCTCTGATTCCATATATTCTAATAGTTGTATCTCAGCCAAATATCATCCCATCCTAACAAACCACGGAAAACTTTATTCAGATTTCAGATGATGTTAAAATGCCAGTTTGCAAAAATTACACTTTTAACTGATTTTGTGGTCAAAGGTCACAAATGAATGTGTAGTTTTAGCATGTGCAGTGTACCTCCTGAGCGTATGGTTTAACATTGGATGATGTTGCATCATTAGAAGGTGCAATATTTTGCCTTGAAGACGTTGTCTCCTCTATCAACACCAAATCATCTTCCTGTGAACAAAATAATAATAATTGTCTCATGCAATTCTGGGCTGAGAATTCTAAGATTGTGATTTATATATAAATTTTTATATATATACTGTGATATGAATACAACTTCACCAAATGACTTAATATCTCTATTTACAAAATGTATGACATTAGATTGATTGGGATGATTCTACAGTGGGAATGCATCTCCATAAAGTCTAATAAACAACCTAAATACAAATCAAGAAAAAGATACAACTAAAGCGTTTTATCGTTTTCGAGTCAGTAATAGTAATCAAGTACAGTAATTGAATGTTAAAAATAAAAATGAATCATTGTTAAAGTCACAAATGGTAAATTTCTTATGCCTAAATGCTTTTAAAATCATTATATAATGACAGGCATGAAAAACACCCACAAATGATAAATTAAAATACAAACTCATCATTGCATATATCCTGCAATGTGACTACTGCAAATGATCACATTGTGATACTGATGCTGAAATATATATTGTGCAGCCCTAATTTATTTTTATATTTTAATTTGAACTTTACCTCATTTTCAGAAGTTTCCAAGTTGTCACACTGTTCAGCATGCAAAGCCAATGTCTGAAGAGGCATCAAAGTATTGCATTTTTTACAATGAGCCTTTGGCATTCTTGCAAATTCAGGTGCATCTGGTGGCAGTGGCATCAAATCAAGCTCATCTTGAAGTGGTACGATGTAGAGTAAATTTTTTCCTCCACCTGAGGCATTTTTGATTAGTGATCCTGTATACCCCTCTGAATCCAACGGTACAGCAGACAGTCTCCTTCGTCCATTTCCACCTACATTGTTGGGTGATACAACAAAAGAAACAGGATGACAAAAGTTTTGTGGTCTCTAAATCTTAAGTTATTTTTCAGAATGTGAACACTTAATGAAACCAGACCTGCCGCTTTGAAAATTAGCCATCTGTCTTCCAAATCATTCATTTTTGGATAGGTTTCCCGTAACAAATTTGACAACTACAATAATAAAAGCTTCAAGTAAACAAACTGTTTAACAACTAATACAACAAATATTGCTTTTTTTGAATGTGTTTGCTTAAGACTCCTCACCTCTGGATGTGTTGAATCTGAAGTTAAGGACAGGGTCCTCTTCCCTAAACCTGCTTGCATTAACTCCAGCTCTTCCGACAGGGATGGGGTTGTTTCTGATTTAGATCCCAGCAAAGAAACAGAGAAAGCAAATCTCTTCTGTGCCTTTGCTGGGATTACAGGCTTGTGACTTTTAGCAAGCTGTCGTTTATATTTGCCAGCATTTTTAAAAAAACCAGGAAAGGATCTGGAAATGACAGAACAGGTAAAACTATGAATACTTTTTGTAAGAATCAGACAATACAATCATTCTGTGCTTAACATATGAACAGGTTCAAGTCTGTTTTCCATTGTCATGACTAAACAGCAAATATGTAACTACAAAAAATTATATATATATATATATATATATATATATATATATATATATATATATACACACATATACATATATATATATATATATATATATATATATATATATATATATATATATATATATATATATAATTATTTTTTTTTTGAATATTCAACACCTGAACTGGCCCTTTAAAATATGCTTGCTGTTCTACCTAGCCATTTCATGCTCCACTGTGGGCCTTTCTGACTGCTGGGGTTGGATCTGAGTCTGGCCCTGTCTTGAGTTTTCATCTGGTATAACTCTTGCCACCAAGGACATAAAATGCTGTGCAGCTTCCGTAATGGCACGTTGGTCATACTAGGGGGAAAAGGTTTTGATGCAAAGCACTACTATCACAATACTGATCAAATTACAAAATTATCATCTGATTACTTTGTAGGAATAAGGTAATAATTACCGGTTGCTGCGATCTGCCTGCTTGGTTTTCCATTCTGTAAGAATGGAAAGAAATTGAGATTGACAATTTATATTCCTTTAAATAGACACAACAGGGGCGGACTGGTCAAAGGGTGGGACGGACCCAATAGTCTACCTGGCCTGCCACTGTGAATCTGGCTTTCACAAAAGTATTTTTTGCTAATTTTAAAAAGGAAATCATATTAGCAGTTAATGAATATCAAAGTAACGTTACAACATTGTTCACAGTCAATTACATAGTGCTAACATTGTTTTGAAGTTAACGTTATCCTTGCATGCTATTTCAGACTCGATATTAAACTTAGCGTGGTAAACAATATATGGGCCGTTAAAGGAACGAATGTACGAATATCAAACCTATTTTACCTCAATCTCTCCCGATCAAAAATACTGTCCCAGGTAGAGATCTGCACGGGAATGCAGACCTCTAGTACCAGGCCGCCCCTGCGGCACCATATTAACGTTAGCTTTCACAAATGTTTATTTACTGTGAGGTCCGGCTTCACTAAAACCAGTGATTTTAAAGCTGTCATCTATAGACATAAGCAAAGCCTGTTTTTACAGTGACGGTACATTAATGTATATTTTCCAAAATAACATACAGCGGCCTTCCGTTGCCTATTGCAGCTGTGCACTACTGAAGGCCGACAGCAAATGTAAGTTAATCGAGATTATTCATCTATATTACGAAGTACTCCGAGCTAATAGTAGCAGTCGTTATGTTATCCGATGGAACATGTGGATAATAATATACAAGTTATACAGTTTTTGTTAACTTACCTCGAAGTAGGCCTGTTGCTCGCCATCGCTCGCTCATCTAACTGTTAGAAGTCCAATCGCGCGAAAATGTAGTGGGCGTGGCCAGTGGCCTGTGACGTCAATCCAGTTTGACCAATAGAAAAAGGCCTCTCATCCCAGAGGGAAGATACCGCCCCCTGCGCTGAAGAGTTCAAAACTTTTCAACTCGCAAGCAAAAATTTAAGATCCGCAAAAAAATCTGACCCAACAGAAAGCAAAATGAATAAAAACCCTACTGGTAACTGAATAAAATGGCAATAGTTTTATTTTTTGCAATGCAGATTTTTTTTTAACCAATGACATTTTTTAATTAAATGTTTTTTTTTCTTTTAATCTTTTATTTTTTAATTACAATGTACTTAGTTTTGGTCTAATACTAAATATGTTTGTTTGAATAATAAAGACACAAAAATTACTCTAGCATACAGTGGTTCAAAACCTTTCAACATGCAAGCAAAACCTTTCAATTCGCAAGCAAAGATTCTAGATGTGCAATAAATGACAGCAGAACAGAGAGCAAAATTAATGAGTGTGCAATGAAAATTGTGCTTACTGCATAGTTTATTTTTTGCGATGCAAAACATTTTATTATCACTGACATATTTTTTTTGAATGAAATGTTTTTTTATTTGCAATCTTTTATTTTTTAATTACTATGTGCTTAATTTTTCCTTAAAAGTAAATATTTTTGATTAAATAATAAAGAAACAAATCTAGCTCCATAATTTACTTGTGTATATACATATATGCAAGTGATTTCATATGTGAGTGCGCATGAATTTTTCACTGTAAAAGGAAGGTATTTCAGTATAAAAGGAAGTTATCTCAGTTCATAAAAAAGAGGTCATTTCAGAGTAAAAGTCACAGCCAAAACGAAATATATCATTATTTATAATTATAAGCATGTATCAGGTAATTTCAATTAGCTGTGTTGTAGTGAAATCTATCCTATCTTCAAGCTTATGAAATATAAATAATGTGATTAATTGAGGTATTAGGTCTTTTGATTATTGAAAACATGACTGCTCCAGCAAAATGTTTATTAAAAATCCTAAAATAAATGAAAGCAGTAGGTTTAATCAATACATGGTCACATATGAAGTATATAATATTATTTATTATTAGAATAAATACATTGTTGTCTAATATGATTTTCTGTATGGTGTCGCAATCCTTAATGGGTTATTTTGGGTCCACACTTCAGTCCAGAAGGTGGCAGGAATGCACATTGTTGGTTTGCCAGCTGCCATTAATCAGAAAATAAGACGAAGTAAGCTATTTTGCCATCTCCATTTGAATGACCATGATGAACAGTGATAGCGCTAACATTACAGACGCAATTAACATTTTGCGAAATGTTCTTGCTTCGCCGACTATAATTAGATCCATATCTAATTCAGTGGAGTCAAATGTGTCCCCTTCAGCTGAACTGCAAACAGAATCTGAATTGCGCAATTTGTTTCGGCCATCAAGGCCCGCAGTTCAAGACTGCGGTCACGCCATCTGCGGTTCGGAGAGAGACGGTCATGCTATCTGTGCTTTAAATTGTAGTGCGCGTCTACTCTGTGTTTTGCGGTAGATTAAAGACGCGTGTGTTTAATGTGCTGCAGTTTTATAATCTTGTTTCACTTTTATTCGCCTGACTATATCATCTTCATTGCAATTAACACAAGTAAATAAAGCACCGACAAACGTCACGGCTATTAAGATCACTCTGAAATTCATGTTGATTTGCATGAGAAAAAAATTACTTAATGCCTTCCGTTTGAACGGACATGCCTTCCGTTCACACCGAAAGGTTAAGGCACATCCACATATAAATCACCTGCATATATGCACAACTTTGTATATGTTTGTGTTTCTTGTTTTGGATGTTTGCTCGACTGTTTAACGGGTGTTTATGCATGCTGAGAGTTGTGTGTGTGTGTGTGTGTGTGGGTGGGTGTTTATGCAAGGAAGTTTATGTATGTGCATGTGTGTGCGCGCACAAGGACCGAGTTTATATGTATGTGCGTGTGTTAATGTGTGTGTGTATGCATAGATGGAGTTTATATGTATGTGTGTGTTAATGTGTGTGTATGCATGGATGGAGTTTACATGTATGTGTGTGTTAATGTGTGTGTATGCATGGATGAAGTTTATATGTATGTGTGTGTGTTAATGTGGGTGTGTATGCGTGGATGGAGTATATATGTATGAGCGTGTGTTAATGTGGGTGTGTATGCATGGATAGAGTTTATATGTATGTGCGCGTATGTGTGGGTGTATGCGAGCGTCAAGTTTATATGTATATACACAAGTTTCATATATGTTGTTTTGAACATCTAAAAGTATAGGTGTATATGCAAGTAATTTATAGGTGTATATGCACGTGTTTATGTGTGTGTTGATAAGCAAAGTTTGATTTAAATCCTACACGGCGCCTCATAGTAACTTATTTTACATTATATATACCAGCATTTATATATATATATAACAGACACACACACATACACACACACACTGTTTTCACAATCCAACTTTAAAATACAGTAACATACTGTATAACTGTAGAATACAGTTCATATTATGATTAAATACTATGTGATTTATAAAAAAACATTAACAGTGAATGTTTTCAACACATTTTATCCGTATAAAAGGAACAATCTCATGCTCTTCACATTATGCGTGAAAGAGAGTGAGACAGTGAGAAGTAATTGGATGGTTATAGTTCAAAGATGTAGGAAGAGGAATATTCGCATGTAGGAAGTGAAACAGACGGAGGGTCATAGTGGGGTTCAGCCTGTCTAAAAGAGTCGCTGGGGGGGAAAGTGTTTAACTGCTCTGTCACATAAAACAAGCACTCTGGAAAACCTCTATAAAAACCCACACAGAATATGAAATGGAACAAAATATCACTGTCTGAGCCCTTGCCTCTTTGTGTGGATAATTCTTTGTGGTTTATACGCTCTGAGAACAAAGACCCTTAAGCGTTGTCTAGAAGACTAAGAAAATACTGATTTTCTAGGTTCAACGAAGTGGTCAGTGCTTTACAGTTCAATTCCACTTTTATTTCTCATTTTGCAAGCAGATCCAACTTTTTTTGCAAAGCAGGTGTAAGCTATTTTGGGAACAATTTAGTTTAGATCACAATTTATGCTATTAACTACTGGCTCATTACCTGCCTATTATTAAGATGTTAACTGTTCATTAGTAGTTATAAAGTATGACTTTATTCTGCATTCCTAGTCCTACCTCAAATGTAAACCAACTAACTATGATTAAATCTATTGATATGTTCCTCTGTATACATTTCTGGACAGCACGAAATAAGTCCCACGACATTTTTTGGCGGTTTTTGTTTTCGTGAATCAAATAGAGGCTGCTGTGTACACATTTTCAGATCTCAAATTTCTCTCGTGAGTGCCATTCATGCCTGCTGTTCTCACAAAAATCCACCAGAGGCCGCGGTCAACTGACTGACTGACCAATACCCTCACCCGCCACCTTCCCTAAACCCAACCAATAGTGTTTTCAAAAGCAATCCAGAAATAGAAAAGCACTCACGGCAGCCTGATTTTTACCACATTTTCAGATTTTATCACATTCTCACCCTGTTATTTACTTGTTTATTTTATGTTTTTGCCAATTGTTTTTGTTTTACCTGCTTTCTGGAACTGTTCTTTGCTGGACTCCAACTACGTCATCGTGTTTGACTCAAGTCTCAAGTTCGCAGTTTTAACAATGAGCCTGTGTTGGAATAAACAGCTAATTAGTAGTTTATTTAGCTAGTAGTGTTACTTAATAGTTTGTTAATATTGTGACTAAATGTTACTGCTTTTTATTGAATAATTAGCACTTCCAGATCTTTAACAGAAGTAGGTAATAATAATGTTTTTTTTCTAAAATCATTTCATGTGGACACTTAATCTTACCCTTTGGCAAATTGGGTTCCCATTAGGTCTCAGCGTATTTCATTATTGTAAATACAAAGTTCTTTCATGAAACGTTTTTGGGTGCGCAGGCATATCTAATCTTCTCTTACTATGTTATCAACTACATGGCACAGTCGATTGGTCACTGTTGTGAATGAGCTTCCTCATAATTTTAAATGCTCAGTGTTGTTTGTGCTAGTAATGTGCAGAAAGCTTTCGAATCCCTCCTCCACCCCAGCTCCACCTGTGTATAGATCTGCTACATGTATGCCATCTTTGCGGCAGCAGTGTGTTGCATTCTTACACAGTATTTCTGTGATAACATTGGCAGTAGCATAGCAGATCTATACCACCAAGACCAAATACATCAACAATGCTATATACATATATTCATTACCATACTAAATCTCTCCGGGAGAGGTTGTGACAGAATTTATTTGCAAATGAACAGGCACATGCACAGGTAGGGCTCAACCTGTGCAGAGCACGTGCACTTTTTCTCATGGATAAAATAATGCACCTCAAAAATGAATGAAAGTGCCCCCTGCTCTTCAGTATGTGATCGTCCAACAACCCCCCACCCCACACTTCAATTCACGTTTGTCCACCATCAATTCCAACTACCCCCCACCCCCCACCCCGCTCTTCAGTTCTCGATTGTCCTGCCCCATCCTCAACCCCCACCTCTCTTCAGCTTGTGATCGTACCACCTTCCTCCCACTCTTCAGTTCACGCTCCCCCTCCTTAGTTTGCAATCGTCCAGAGAGTCAGGACCTCAGTTTAACGTCTCATCTGAAAGATGGCGCTCACTGAAAGTATGGTGTCCCCTTCATTATACTGGGGCATTATGACTCACACAGACTGCAGGTTGAGCGCCCCTGCTGGCCTCACTAACACCACCTCCAACAGCAACCTAATTTTCCCATGTGGTTTCTCATCCAGTTACTGAACAGGCTCAACCCTGCTTAGCTTCAGTGAGTAACTGGTCTTGGGCTGTGGTGCACAAATGAAACTTATACTATAAAAAGTAGTCCACATTCTTGAACTGATCTGGAAATGGAACAAAGGCTACAATACAATAGAAATATTCTGACTGTGATTTTATTCATTCACCTCTTTTACTCCATACAGTGCTAGGCATTGCCATGCATTTCAGAATTCTAAACATAGGTTTCTATCAGGATTAAAACACCGCGCCACAGAGCGCCATCTGAATAGGATCATTTTTAATACATGCAAATGTGCACATCTGGTGTGCGATACTTTGGCAAATGTTTTATGCAGCGAATGCTCCTAGCAGCAGACCAGTACTGGGAAACCCCCATACACTTCTTCATTCACACACACATTTTTACACAGTTTAGTTGACCTAATTCATATACTGCATGTCTTTGGACTGTGAAGAAAATCTACATGAACAAGGGGCAGAGATTATAGCCAAGTTGTGACCTCAAGGCCCTCATTGGGACAAGCTTGGCATACGTTTGTTATTGGGTTTAAATGTTGATTCTGTACAAAGATACTATACTATATTCTGTAATTTGCTTAATAAATCAGTTGAACTGTTAATTATTATAAGGTATTAATAACTAATAGCTGGTTGCACCCCATTTGCCTTCAGAACTTCCTTAAATCTTTGAGCATAGTTTTGTCAAGATGCTGGAAACATTACTCAGAAATTTTTGTTCAAACTGACATAACAACATCATGCAGCTGAATGTTTTTTGGCTGCACATCCACAATATAAAATTTCCCATTGGTTCTTATTCCAAAGTGCTTTAATTGGTTAAAATCTGGTGACTGTGGAGGCTAGTTGAGTTTAGTGAACTAATTTTCAAGTTCAAGAAACCAGTCTGAGATGATTTGAGTGTTGGGACACGCTGTTCTATCTTGTTGGAAGCAGCGTTCAAAAGATGGCCACACTGTGGTCAAGGGAAACAATCAAAAACAATACTTAGGCTGTGGCTTTTAAACTATGCATAATTGGTGCTAAGAGGCAACAAACTGTATAAGTGTTCCAAGAACATCTCACCCACATCAGCATCAGCCGGAAATGTTGATACAAGGTAGGATGGACTGTGTCTACCATCCTAATGGTGTGGTAAAGAAAATAAGATTTAACATACCAGGCAAACTTTCTGATCATTGGATCATTCTGAAAACATACCCCTATATACATTTCTGGAGATCTTGAATTATGCAGCCAGAGGAACTTATGGCTGCATTTCGTCTTTAAAACAAATGCTACGAGGCAGTATAGTGCCATTCTTTTTAGCGCTTACCAGTGTTGTGGTTTCTGACTTTTCTCTTAATGAATCAAGCTCAGACTGGGGTTATGAATATCAGAAGAATATACTTTATCGGAATATTTCCCAAAGAAGCAGAGACGTCCATAAGCAGACCCATCCCTAGTCTCACTCCAGGACAATCCAGTGTCCCTCAAATTTGCTATCCCCTTTATCCTTGCTTCCTCCCACCTTTGTGTTTGTTTTCACAGCTGTTTACTGGTTCAACAGGCCTCTCCCAGCTCCTAGGTTTCTGGATTTTCTCTTAATGATTCAAGCTCAGACTGGGATTATGGATATCAGAAGAATATACTTTATTGGAATATTTCCCAAAGAAGCAGAGACGTCCATAAGCAGACCCATCTCTAGTCTCACTCCAGGACAATCCAGTGTCCCTTAAATTTGTGTTTTTATTTTTTTACAGCTGTTTACTGGTTCAACAGGCCTCTCCCAGCTCCTTTACGACCACTATTTAAAGACCCCTCTTCTTGTTGGCCCTTATAATGTACAGATCTAATATAATCATCACTGTTTTTCCACATACAGTTCACATTTGGTAATCATGACTAGTATCTATGTTTCAAACATCTAAACTGGACTCTTCTCTCCCATACAGTATGTGTTTTTTTCAAATATACATGACAGTTTCAACATATGTTGTATACATTTCATGCCTTTCTGACACAGATGGTTCTCAATGCATCCCCAAGTCCTCTCTCATGCTCTTTTATGACCCCTTTGCCTTAACCTATCACCTGTTTTCAAAGATATATAATGGCAGATTCGTAGGGCCCTCCACTCACCCAATTAAATGTGTCTTCATATAGGTTTAGTAAATAAAAATCTTCTTCACCAGCTGACTGCGTATCTCTATATGGATGGCTTTTCTGCTGTTACCAGTTTGTCCAGTACCTCGCTGCGTTTGTTGGCGGGTCAATGGGGGTTGAGTCAGGGGAAGAACGGTTCTAGAGGTACGTTTTTCGTACCTCACTTAAAAGATCTAAGATGATTTGGCAGATATTTTAATCTTGATAACTGATCTCTGGCTAATTGGGTTCTTCAAACAAGTTCGCAAATAAGATTAAAATATCTGGATGAACTGATCTGAGATCACAGCGTGTGGTGTGAAAGACAGATCTATCGATCCTCGAAATCATGATCATCAATCTAATGATTGGCTTAACGACATCATCTGATTAAAATTCAACTATCCATGTGAGCAAAATTATATAAAATTTGTAGTAAACAGTTAAATATGATACCCTATAACTTTCAACATTTATTGTGGGCTGCATGCTTTACACTTTCATGTGACAAAAGTATTTAGCAATTTATTTAGTTTTGCATTTAGTGCAGATTTTCCTTATTATAGAAGCCTAGGCCTATTTAAGTTTCTTAATTGGCATAAGCAATGACTGTGTTATGATTATCAGCAATCTAGCAATAGCAGACTAGTTGCTAACAGACTACAAATCCATTATTATGAACTACAAGATCAAGTAATACAATCCTGACTGATTGCATACACACAGCCGGACGATTGTCAAAGACTGATTAAATGGACTATTTAAGCAGCACAGACACACACACTTGTTGCTGAGACTAGTTTTTCTGTCTAGTTAACATTATGACGCGTTTACCTTGCCTTGTCCTGCCGTGTTTTTGACCATAGCCTTGTTTGTTTGTTTGTTTATGTTGCCTGCTACCAGCCTGTATTGACCATTCGCCTGTTATTCGACCACGACTTTGGATTTCCTGTATACAACTGTTTGCTCCTGATTGTGACCGTTGCTTGCCTGACCATCTCTGTTTAATAAACCTGCATTTGGATCCACACTCCGTTGTCGGCATCACTTCACATTACAAACTGGTTGTTTAATTTAATTTTGCATCAAAAAACATTTTGATATCAGTAAAAGTGTCTGCAAATTTTGCAAAGCATCAAATCACTGTCATATTAGCTGTCAAAACATGTTATTATTTTTTTTATTTAAATTTTTTTACTTCCCAAGTCTAAATAACTATGATTGTAAGAAAATATCAGCATTTGCTACATACTTTCAACATTACCTTTGCTTGAAATGATCCAATCTAATCTTGTTTATATGAAGCAAGCCTGCTTATTTTTGTTTTAAAGAACAACATGATCCTGGATCATGTCAAATTGTCAAAACTCAAATCCAGATAATTAAGTAATCCACGTACAAAGAATGGACCCCAGAAGCAGGTAAGGCAAAAAAAGGCAAAAAAAAAAAAAAAAAGTAAATGATAGGGTGAGAATGTGGTCAAATCTGGAAATGTGGTGAAAACCGAGAAGAGCAGGCACGAATGGCACTCATGAGAGAAATTTGAGATCTCAAAAAGTGTACACAGCAGCCTCTGGTGTATTTGCAAAAAAACTAAAACTGTAAAAAAAAAATGTTCCATGGGACATATTTGGTGCTCTCCAGAAATGTATATAAGGGTACGTTTTCAGAATGAGTCTGGATTGGGATACTTGCCACACACGTAGCTGTACGTTTTGATTAAATCTGAAGGACTCAATTAGCATAATCAGGTGTGTTTAATTAGGGTTAAAGCTAAACTGCAAAGAGCTGTGGCCATCCAGGAACTGGAGTTTGACACATATGCTGTAAACCCTACAAATAGTTGTGTAAAAATCAAAGTTGATCAGCAGCATCTGAAATGTTCATCAACAACCAAGCAATATTCAAAGTCATTTAAATAATCTTTTTCCTCATTCTGATTCGGTTTGACCTTCAGGAAATTGCCTTCACCATACCTAAATGCAATGAGGTTCCACCATGTGATTTGGCTGATTATATTATTTTGCATTAACAAGCAATTGAACAGGTCATGAGGAAAGATGGCAACTTTCAAATACTTCCAGTGGATCCTGCTAGGAAACACCTTTAAGAAGAATAGGAATGCTACCTGACAGCTTTATCCAGGCATTATAGATCTCCTTAGACTTAAGCCTGTCAGATAAATCAAAACACACCATCAAACTATATGCACAGCAATATACATATGTGTTAAGCAGTGCACAGCAAGTATATTCGTTACATATTTTAGTTGGTCTTTGGTCTCCATATGGGTCAGTTTATGCTAATACTGAGGTGGGTGAGTGACCGTGTTGACTGAACAGCTGTCCACTGCTCACATTATAAAAAATCTTCCACTGTTCCATTGCATAGTGGTTATCATTCCAGCAGTCAGAAGAATTACAGATGAAAACCTAGGTGAACTTTGCAAACAGAGCCTTATTCCCTATTTAATTTAATGCTGAGGATGAACCACTCTAGTTATCCAGACTTTTGGATTAGGACTGTTAAATAATTTCACATAATTAATCTTAGCAAAGTATTTGAAAGGATTTAATGGTCTTATACAGATTTCCAATAGTCTTAATCCAAATACAATAAGCTTTTAAAATAAGTTGCTTTTTTTTCCCAATCAAAAAGCATGAGGGAAGTTCACTGAGAACTTTTGGCATCATTTACTCTCTTGACAAACCTGTATGACCTATGCCTTGTTAAGATAATATTTTAATTTACAGTAGTCACTGACTTCTAAACATCATACTTGGGTTGTCCAAAATATTTTATCAAATTGAGTAGATGCCAAATGACAACGGTTGAAGAGGTGAAAAAAAGATGTTCACGTTAGTGAGAGATCTATCTCTAGGCAACTAAGTCCGCTCCATTACTGCTCCTGAGTTGTGTTATGAATAAAATTTAGTCTAAATTATAATTATACTAGACAAAGTGGATCAACAGATATATTTCAAGTTGTATTGTAAAGCCTTAATGTTTTTAAAGTTAATTGGCATTTTTTTACTTCATAAAAATCAAAGGAAGAGCTGAGTGATATGACACAATGCATAAACATGAATTAAACACGTATACTCAGTGTTTTAAATGCGTTTGTTGCCTCATTGCAAACTTACTCAACAAATTTCACAGTATACATGTAAAACTAGCAAAAGATGCATTCAAACAGACCTTACATCTCTTCAGGGTGGCTCTGAATAAATGTATAATCTGCATATCTTGTATTTTGCATTCTGATGTGCTATGAAATGATGAGACGCATGGCTGCCTGTTTTATAGAAAGCTCATTTAGTCTTCCTGCTTCTCTCGTTTTCAAAATAATAGTCTCACATATATAGTGCATTTAAAACAAGCATAGATAAACTTGAAAAAGAAAAAAAAATATCATTGTTGTGATGTAACTAGGAAACATTGTGGCCAATCAAACACAACCTATTTATTAATGATCCAAAACAGTGTGTCTTTTGTTCCGCTTGACCTGGTTTTCATCGCCAGGTGATTTTACTTTTATAGGTTTTACATGAGAATGAGGAAACAATGGTGCTTGAGGCTGACTGGATGTCATTTCCATGTGAAAAACTTTAACTATTCAGCTATGCCTAGGTATAGCAAGATTTTTCAATTTATGGAACCTTTAAAACTGTTTAAAACGGGTTTTAAAGCAGGGCCGGTTTCTGGAGGTCCGGTGTCCTTTAGATTTTAGCTCTAACCCTAATCAAATACACCTGAACAAGTTAATGAAGGTCTTCCTTGGTATACTTGAAACACCCAGGCAGGTGTTTTTTGATGAGATAAGTTGGAGCTAAAACCTGCAGAGACACCGGCCCTCCAGTACCAAGATTGGTGACCCCTGGTTTAAAACAAACCAAAATGGCATTGCCTGGAGTTACTAAATTAGGTTTGGCAGTGAAAAACTCAATAGTATCTGGATGCAGCCTTTATGATGTAAGCTGAGATTTCATCACTCAGCAATGCATTGTCAGACACAATGCACTCAAATGGAGCGACGTCACTGTGATTGGTAGGGTTAGGGGTGGGGTTAGGTGAGCCCATTAAAAAGCATTGGATGCAGCTCAGATTGCACTGCACCAGGTCTGCATCCAGACCCCTCTCCAAAAACTTGCATTACATTGTTGTACCTGTTCAACGTGCCCGCATGCATCAAATAAACCTGGTTCTCTTTAAGATGCTGACATTTTGCACAGATCAGCATCAATGGAATCTGCCTCTAAGAATTTGCTTAGCATTTCCTCAATAAAAGCAGTAATGCAGCCGAATAAAACCAGAAGCATTCATAATATTTTGAGGAATGTGACGTCTTACATCTCAAGAACAGAGATAAAGGACAGCCTACACTGTATATGGAGCCTGAGGTAAAATACCTTACTGAGTGACAAAACGGTGACTGCTTGAGGGGTTTGAACTAGCCTTTCAGTTGTAAATCCACACCCAAATCGGGCATTTTTTAGCACAAAGTTCAACAGCTTTTTTGTAAATACACCCTCTTAGCACCAACATTGATAACAATGGTTGAATTATGATGCCTAATGAATGATTACTGAATATATTATCTTTAAAATTCATTGAACACACCACTTACTACAACATAAGCAGAGTATTTTTTTTTTTTTCATTAAAAGAACAAAAAAGAGCTAAACAAATAAAAATTGAGGTTTCGCTGTCAGCACCAAAGCCTGAAGAAAAGCAATCATTTTTTGCATCACTCTGCCCTCTACTGGACAATTGCATTTTTCATTGTATTTTAAAGGGATAGTTCACCCAAAAATTAAGATTTACTCACTATTTACTCTCCCTCTTATGGTTCAAAAACCTTCAACTCAACTTCTCTTAAACAAAAGATAAGATATATTGAAGAAAGCTGAAAACCTGTAACCATTGACTTCCATAGTATTTGTTTTCCCTACTATGGAGGTCTGGTTAGGGTCAATATAACTATAACGTGCCTTTGATGTCCCACAAGATTTAATCAGTCCTATATGAACATAATGTGAAATAATGAAATTCTGATGTTTTAATATAATTAATATAATATATATAATATAATATAATTAATAATTAACATAACTGGTTAAACCTTTACACACATGCAGGTAGAATTGCATGTGTGTAAAGGTTTAACCAATTATGTTAATATACTACTTATACCCATACACACGCAGACACACTCATACACTACAGCCAATTTAGTTTATTCAATTCACTTATAGCACATGTCTTTGGACTGTGGGGGAAACCGGAGCACCCGAAGGAAACCCACACGAACACAGGGAGAACATGCAAACTCCACACAGAAATGCCAACTATACTGTATATAATTAGGACATTCTGTAGCATAATGCTAGAATAACAAAATAGAATGGATAGAAGACTAGGTACTTATATATTAGAGAGGGATAAAGCTATTGACATGACAAATAGGACTTCATTGTGTGCATGACTCAGAACCCTGCACGGATTATGATAGATCTATTTAAAAAAAAAAAACTTTTTCTTTCCTTAGACTGGCTTAACTTAAAGTGCTGTAAATAAAATTAGGGATTTTGGGGTATTTTGTGTGATGCTGCCATATGGGAACAACGTCCAATAGTGGATCTAACTTAGAAATTTCTAATTTATAACTTTTCTTATAATTAATAATTTTGTTGTTTGAAATGTTGTTTGTTTTGATATAATTGGTGTTGCAGTATTATAAGCTTTAACACAAAACTTATAAATGACACAATATACACACTTTCCAACAACTGTTAATCCACCAGCTTTTATTCATTCCATTCTTTTTTTTTTTTGCTGAATATTATTGAAAACAAACATAATAATGTATTATCATGTATACAACATACAGTAGGAATAAATATTTTCTCCAGTAAATATTATAAAAAAGAAAATAACATGTATAACATATCCAGATACATCAGAATAATATAGCTACTAGCTAACAATGTTTACTATACTAGGCCTGTCTTATCTACCTCTGAGCTAACTCAATTGAACTGTCTCCATCTGTAACCCGGCGAGTGACACTGACAACAGAGTTCAGATCCACATGCAGATTCATTGAGGCAGTCAGGCAAGCAATGGTCAACACGGGTGCAAACAGATGTTTGTAGGTAATCCAGAAACGTAGTCAAAATAACAGGCAAGAGGTCGGAAGGCCGGCGGCACACAGGGACAAAAAGACAAATTAGGCGAGGGTCAAAACACTTTAAAAACAAGACAAGGAAAACGCATTGTAATGCCACTTACAGTAAACAAGACTTGGCGACTGGAATGAGTGTGTGTGCTGCTTAAGTAGTGTGTGTAATCAGTCCTTGACAATCCTCTGGTGTTGTCTGTGCAATCAGTCAGGATGAGGAACATGTGTGTGTGAGCAGAGTGCATGTATGGAGATGTAGTCCAAAAATGGCAAATTTGTAGTCCGTAAGCTATCGTGCATGTGTATTCCAGCAATCTTTAGAGTTACGATCGCTGGTGATTGTGACAGCCCCCGCCACCCTCTAAGGAGCGGCTTCCAGACGCTTCTAATACTAGAATAATAGACCAAGGTGTTACAGGGGGGTCACTCATCCGAGCTAGCCTGCCACCCAGGAGCAGATCGCACCATTGGGTTAATTAAGCAACGGTTCTGGTGGCCCTCGATAGTACAGGACACTCATGAGTTTGTGTTGGCTTGTCCGATCTCTGGGGTGGCTAAAATTTCTAATCGACTCCCAGCAGGGCTTCTCCGGCCACTGCCTGTCCCTTCGTCACCCTGGTCACACATAGCGATGGACTTTGTCACAGGATTACTTCCATCCAGTGGCAAAACTGTAGTCCTCATTGTGGTGGACAGGTTCTCGAGGGCGGCACACTTTATTCACCTCCCCAAATTACCTTCAGCAAGGGAGACAGCAGCCATTGCTGTGGATCACGTCTTCCGTATTCATGGCCTCCCGGTTGACGTGGTTTCAGACAGGGGTCCCCAATTTGTGTCCAGGTTTTGGGCAGAATTCTGCCGACAGCTGGGGGCAACTGCTAGCCTTTCTTCTGGGTACCACCCACAGACCAACGGCCAGGCCGAACAAACTAATCGGGATCTGGAGAGGGTCCTGCGTTGTGTTGCATCAGGGGAACCGTCATCCTGGAGTTCCAAGTTAACCATGGTCAAATATGCTCATAACTCCCTCCCCGTCTCGTCTACAGGGTTGTCTCCCTTCCAGTGCTGCCTAGGCTACCAGCCCCCTCTATTCCCTTCCCAAGAACCTGATGCCATTGTTCCCTCCGTGCATTCGTTCATTAAGAGATGCCTCCAGACATGGGGGATCACCAGAAAGACCCTTATCCGGACCGGCGATAGGAACAAGGCTTCTGCGGACCGCCACCGTTCCGTGGCCCCTCTTTACATGTGTGGCCAGAAGGTTTGGTTGTCATCCAAAGAAATTCCCCTTAGACTTCCCTCACGTAAATTGGGACCCAAATTCATCGGACCTTTTCCTATTATCAAGGTGCTCAGTTCAGTGTTGGTTTGTCTCAAATTGAGCCCTCAGTTTAGAAACATTCACCCGGTCTTTCATGTGTCAAAGATCAAACCTGTTCTTCGCTCCCCCCTGCAGCCCTTAAGCTCTGCTCCTCTGCCTCCTAGACTGGTTGCGGGTGCACTCACATACACCGTGCGTCGTCTCCTGGATGTGAGGAGGAGAGGTAGAGGTTATCAGAATCTGGTAGACTGGAAGGGGTATGGTCCGGAGGAAAGATGTTGGATCCCAGCTCGAGATACTCTGGACTGTTCTCTCATTGACCAGTTTCATCAGGTCCATGGTGAGTCTTCAGGGAATGCCAGGGGGTGTTCTTGAGGGGAGGGGTACTGTCACCATACCTTGCTTTCTTGCTCTCTTCTCCTACCATGCATTAAAGATGACTTCTTTTTACCGCTTTTATTTGCAGTCACAGGAGCACCGGTCATTTCAGCTAATTCTTTCCACCTGCCTTTTATTCCCTTTTTTCCCTATTTACAGCACGTCATTTCCCTTCATGTTTGTCAGTATGTTGTCGCTTGTGTGTCTGTGCGAAGCATTCCGTTACTCACTTTGCATTTGTGTCCAGGACTGCCAGTGAGCGAGCGTCCCGTTGTTCTGGGATTTTTCCTTGATGCTTCCTCAGCGTTTACCCAACTGGGTTACTTTGGTTTTGTTGCTTTTCCTGAGACCCGCTCCTTAAATAAAGACTTTGTTTTTCTGCATTTGAGTTCACCTCTTCATTGCCCGTGACAGCAGGTTTATTGAGGCAATCAGGCAAGCAATGGTCAACAGGGATGCAAACAGATGTATGCACGTAATCCAGAAACGTAGTCAAAATAACAGGCGAGAGGTCGGAAGGCAGGCAGCAGACAGGGACAAAAAGATAAACGAGGCGAGGGTCAAAACACGGAAAAACAAGACAAGGAAAAAGCGTTGTAATGTCACTTGCAGTAAACAAGAGTGTGTGTGCTGCTTAAGTAGTGTGTGTAATCAGTCCTTGACAATCTTCCGGTGGTGTCTGTGCAATCAGTCAGGATGAGGAACGTGTGTGTGTGTGAGCGAAGTCCATGTATGGAGATGTCGTGCAAAAATGTCGGATTTGTCGTTCGTAAGCTATTGTGCATTTATTCCAGCAATCTATAGAGTTACGATCGCTGGTGATCGTGACACCATCACTGCTCTTATCAAATGTCAAATCTGCATCATTCTCATGGTCACTAAAAATCTCATCCTCACTTTCATCTGCAGGAAGCCTGTTCTGTCCTTTTATTCTTTCACTTACCATAGAACACTCTTCCTTATATTTATGTCCAATCAAAATTACTGTAATCAAAGCATAATGTACTGTATATATATATATATATATATATATATATATATATATATATATATATATATATATATACACACACACACACACACACACACACATAATTCTTATATATATATATATATATATATATATATATATATATATATATATATATATATATACACACACACACAAACGCACATATATATATATATATATATATATATATATAGTCAGAATTACTAGCCCCCCTGTTTATTTTTTGGCAGCGGCTATTTGCAAGAGATGCTATTTACACTAAGTACAAATAGCAGGAGATGCTATTTACACTAAGTGCAAATAGCAGGAGATGCTATTTACACTAAGTGCAAATAAAAAGAGAAGATATGCTATTTACACAATATAGCAACAAAAAGTATGGTAGATGCTATTTGCACTCAGTGCTTATAGAAAGTTTATGCCATTTGCACTATGTTTATAAAAGGTAGACGCTATTGCAGTGTTACTAAAAGTATGATGCTATTTACACTAAAAATTAAGCATTAAGGTTATTTAGCAAGTCTTAGTGTAAACAAAATTTTAATAGTTTTTTGTCAATTACAGTTAAAAGATGGTATTTACACTGCATATTAATAAACAGTAAATGCTGTTTACAGTACACTCATGTGTTAATAGATGGTAGATGCTATTTACACTAAGTATTAGCAGTATATGCCATTTAAACAAAATGTTAGCAGAAGGTACATGTATGCTATTTATAATGTATTAATAAAAGGGATATATATATTTACACTAAGAGCTGAAAGACGGTACACCCATATGTTGCACTACACCTATCTAATAAACAAACAATATATAACTAATCAGTGAAAAAAATTGCAGGATCAATTACTGTAGTATAATTTCCTACAGTAATGTTAGGATTATATGATTTGTTCTAAAATGTATAGAAACCTTATAAATTAAATCTATATAGAAACAGACATGACACCATTTAAAATAAACACAATTTATTTATTTTTTGTCATTCTTACCATGAAAAGCATCATTGTCTGCTGCAAGGCCTCTCCATTCTGGAAAACAATCAAAAAACAAACAAAAACAATAATAAACACATGAATGGCTAACTTGTAGTTGTCTCTGCAAATTAGGCTAAAACAGCATTAACATGAAAAACTCACTTATGCACTTTCCAATCTTCCAGTAGGTTTGTGTTTAATGTATATTAACACATCTATGTCTTTCTGGGTGAATTCATTTATTTTCTTCAAAATACAAGTGCTCGGCATTCTGGGAAAAACTGTTATTCAGTTGTCTCACATAAATTGACAGATGCATCTCATGTGACAGTGGCTGGCAATGCTGATGAAGCCCAGGTTTCGGTAATAGCGGCCTTCAGCTCTTCTGTGTTGTAGAATTTGGTTTTTCATATCTTCCTCTTCACAATGCACAACAGTTTCTTTCATAAGAGTTTTTCGTCGGGTGAGCTTGCTGCCCAGTCACATATAGGGATACCATGGGCCTTAAAACACATACTTTTTGCAGTGTGGACAGGTGCCAAGTCCTGCTGGAAAATCAAATTAGCATCTCCATAAAGTTGTCCACACTGTCCACACTGCAAAAAGTACTAATACCTGGTTTAAGGACCATGCTATCCCTGTATTTTATTGGCCAGCAAACTCACCTGACCTAAGACTCATATAATCTATAGTGAACAGAAAGATGTGAGACACCACACCCAACAACATAGAAGAGGCAACTTGGGATTCATAACACCTCAGCAGTGCCATAAACCGACTTCCTCCATGTCATGTCACATTAGTGAAGTAAATCAAACGACAAGAACTGATTGCTGTACATGTTCATACCTTTCAGTAGTCCAACATTTGTGTTACAAAATTCTTTTTTATTGGTCTTAAGTAATATTCAAATTTTCTGACATACTGATTTGAGTTTTCATTAGCTGAGTAGCGAAATTAGCTCTGTTTATGTATATTAATAATCAATAATAACGAGTTATTACTAATTATTAATATTCTGAATTAACTTATTGTTAATTTGGATAAATAAAATAACAATGACGTCTTTAATTATTTATCTATTTAGAAAGGGAATTATAACTACTTCTTGTGAAGTAGATTAATCATTTACAAGTTTTGATTAACTTAAATCAGCTTGTTGCTGTCAGGGAAGGCAAGAGGATTCAAGTGCAGGTCAAAATATATATTTTTATTTATCTAGTTGGCTGGGCAATAACAAAAACCTCCAGCCGAAAGGGCTGGAAAACCCACAGAGGGATAAAAAATCTCCAGGCAAAAATAAAAGAATATAAAAACCAAGGATGGCCTGTAGAGGGCAGACAGCAATCTAGTACGCCAATCAACAGTGTAAAAACAAAAGAAAACTAATGCACTACCAACTGTCCCAACAGACAGAACGAGAGGATTAAATAGGAAGACTAATGAAGGTAAACTACAGGCAGGTGTGAATGAACTAATGATCTAATGAGTAAAATGACAAGTGGGTGGGGTGAGACAGCGGAGCACATGGCGAGCTGTCAAACTAACGCCATGTGCGCCGAGAAAAACAAAACAAATGAACGTGACGACAACATGCAGGTGACAGACCATGACAGTACCCCCACCCCTAGGAGCGCCACCTGGCGCCTCAGGGGAGGGGCTTACCCCGTCGCCGGTGAAAGTTCACAATCAATGTCCGGTCCAGAACATGCCGAGCCGGAATCCAACTCCTCTCCTCAGGACCATAACCCTCCCAGTCCACTAGATACTGAAAACCCCGGCCCCGGCGTCTGACATCCAGCAATCTCCTGACACTGTATGCAGGAGAACCATCCACTAGGCGAGGGGGGGGAGGGGCAGGGGAAGAGACAGCAGGGTTAAGACTAGATCTAAACACAGGTTTAACCCTGGATACATGAAAAACAGGGTGTACCCGACCAAGAGTGGGAGGCAACTTGAGCCGAACTGCCACCGGACTCAAGACCTTGGTGATGAGGTATGGGCCAATGAACCTGGGAGCCAATTTACGTGAGGCTACCCTAAGAGGCAGGTCCTTGGTGGATAACCATACCTTCTGACCACACACATATTCAGGTGGGGGGGTCCGATGACGGTCGGCTGCTGCTTTGGTTCGTCTAGAGGTCCGAGCCAAGACCTCCCTAGCCCTCATCCAGGTGCGGCGGCACCGTCGAACAAAGGCCAAGGCCGACGGAACTGCAGCGTCAGGTTCCTGTGAGGGGAACAGAGGAGGTTGATAACCCATGGAACAGAGAAATGGGGACATACCTGTAGACGCTACCGGCAGGGAATTATGGGCGTACTCAACCCATGAGAGCTGTTGGCTCCAGGAACAAGGATTCTGGGAGGTCCAATAGTATGATCCTGCACAACTGTAGTGGCTGCACTTTCAGGACCGTACGTTTAGGACCGCATCTTTAGGACCCTAGTTTTTTGTGACATCGCCACCTACTGGATTGGATGACATTGTAAAACTGCATTACTAGGACCGCATTTCTTTTCGGCAGCGCCACCTACTGGATTGGATGGCACAGTGAACTGCATTTCTAGGACCATATTTAACAACGCCACCTACCGAATTTAATTATATAGTGAAAACTTCAGTTGCAGGACTGGATTCCCAGCGCCACCTACCTGATTGGATGATATAGCGGAGACTTTTAGGAGCTTTTTTTTTTTCAAATTGTGCTTTTTGATGTAAAACGTACCAGAAGTTAAAGTGTGAAACACCTGTTGTGAGTAACAATTTTAAATTAAAACAAATGAATTTACAGATAAACAAAAAAATTAAAATGTTTCTTAACTTTACACAAATGAAAAAGTTGAGTGCCTTGAAAGACTTGCATTTCTTGAAAAATACTGTATATGGATGAATCCCCTTGGATTAAACTAATTAGCTCTGTATCAGGACAAATACATTGAAATCAAATGTGATCAGCATATGCAGTAACTAATTTAAAACCAGTTTGTAAAGGATGTAGAGAGACATGACAGAGGATTTATCCACACACAACAGCCACAACAGCACAAAAAGCAGCATTCCTTTAGCTCCTGTGAATGAGAGAGGGAGAGAGAATCTATATATATATATATATATATATATATATATATATATATATATATATATAAACAAATGAAAAGTTGAACCATTTGTTATGCAATTAAATTTAAATTAATATTTATTATAAGTAATAAAAAATATATTTTACCATGTTTAACTGTAATATATATTTCTGGTTTAAACTTATGCACTGTTAGGAGAACCAAAAAGGACACCCAACTGCCAGCTGCAAATTTTTAGGTATATAAGAGCAATACCCACCTATTGAATGGTCTCCCTTCTTTCCTAGATTTTTTGTCAATTTTTCGACTAAATTATTCTACTTCACTGAAATAGAGAACAAGCACTGATGGGTTAATGTAAATATCAGTAACAAAAAGGTTCTCTGAGCATTGTGTCAAAATAAATCATATTCTGACCTGTAATGATATTTTGTGCCAGAAAGGTAGACCTGCTCAGCATCATCTAAAGACAAACCCCTCAAGACCCCCAGAGCATGTATGATGGCCTATGAAAAAATGATTCATTTAAATGAACTAATATACCACCACTGAACAGCAAATATCATTATACATGGGTCGATAAATGAGTAACACCCAGCATGCAATTTATATACAGAAGATTTTGTAAGTGCATTATTTGGTCTGGCATACCTCTGGAAAAAGGACATCACAGATAAGCTGCACTTCATCTGTAAACCTCAGTTTTGTTGGTGTCCTGTGCAGTACGTCTTTAAGATAAGCAAAGGGATATCTTGCTCTTCCTCACTGTCTATGTAGACAGGCACCTGGAAAGATGCTTGCTTACGCAACCACTTAGAGGGCTTCCCGTTGAGTACACCCTATGGGCAAACAATGGTATAAAAACAATTATTTAGAGAAACGTATTACACTAAAGACAAAGATGGATAAATGTGAAGATCGGTGAAGTACCGTCAAATGCTCCTCAGACCCCTTTAACTTTACAATAAAGTTGACAATTCTTTTTTCCTCTGTTGTGGAACAGCCTGAATGTGAAGTGGGATTTCCTCAGAGATAGCACACTTTTTTGGCACCCTGTACACTGGCTGAACTTTTCCTTGGAGCAAGTTTCTGGCCTCATCGGTCCAGAAGGCAAACCGCTGATTAAAAATAACAAGATTAATCTAAAATACTGCATAGCTTTTCCCTACACTACATTACCTTAAAGCTGCATATAGCATAAAACAACTATTGCAAATATTTCCTATTTATCTTAAGATGACGATGACAGTCATTATACTTTATTATACATTATCCAGCAAACACATATGATAACATCCAATATATATATATATATATATATATATATATATATATATATATATATATATATATATATATATATATATATATAAAATGGAAAACAGCACATTAAATTTTTCAAAAGTGTTACAGAGGTGCCATACCCTTCTATTTTGAAGTCTTATAATTCATGATGTGTCCATTTTCTTCAAGATAAAGAGTAAACAAACATACAAAAGTGAGAATTTTTTTCTAACATTTTCTCTAAATCAGGGGTGTCCAAACTTAGTCCTGGAGGGCCAGTGTCGTGCAAATTTTAGTTCCAACCACAATCAAACACGCCTGGGCTAGCTAATCAAGCTCTTGCTAGGCTTTCCAGAAACATCTTTACAGGTGTGTTGAGGCAAGTTGGAGCTAAAATCTGCAGGACACCGGACCTCCAGGACCGTTTGGACATCGCTGCTTTAAACAAACTTACCTCCTGGAATTCAATTGCCACACCGGTCACAGAGCAAAGGGTATACTGCAATAGAAAAGATGGAAAAGCTTTTATTCACAGTGTTGACAAAGGCTTGTTTATACTTAGTTAAAAACCTTAGACCTCACCATAAGCATAAAAACCCCACATTCATTACCACAGCTCTGGCGTGGCAAGCCCTAAAAGTAACAAAAAAGATACAGATGAAAGCCACTGTCTATCTCTTGTAGTTATATTTGTTTGAAATAGCCATTTGTTTAGTCACAGCAACATCATGCCCAGTCTTCTCAGTCCAGTTTCCAGGATCAATTTGTTGTGCAAGATTTCTACAAAAAAAGAAAAGAAAAGGATAAGAACGCAGGCTGAGAATATCAGTACAGTCTATAGGGACGTAGGCAAAATATACCAGTACAGCCTATAAGAACACAGGCAAAATACACTAGTACAGCCTATAGGAACGTAGTCAAAATATATCAGTATAGCCTATAGGAATGCAGTCAAAATATATCAGTACAGCCTGTGTACTGTATCATACAGCATGTGTACTGTATCATACAGCATCTCTTCAATTCAGGCAGGGATCTCCCTTGTTGGATCATTTTATGCATCTTGAAAAAGAGAGAGCCTAATAGTTAGTGTATTTGGTAATTAAATAGCTGCATACTATGAATAATTTCTTAAGAATTAACAAATAGTTAGTTCATCACTTGCTAAGCATTAAATCTACAATAACAGACATTAGTAAGTAGTTTAAATACAGCTGCAGATGCTGTATTCTTTATTTATAATGCGATTCTTTTTTCAATAATGAAGTATTGCATTATTTACATACCAGTTATTTAAGAGTAATTGGTGCTTTAGTGATTAATGAACATGTATACATCTTATTTTTCAGGCATAGAGTAATAGTTACTCTGTAAATTAATAAATCTGGTATTAGCTCAACTTCTTAGTTTTGTGACCTAATCTTTTTGTGTGGAATATTTATGATTTGTAGATCTCTTATAAATGACAAGGCTCAGTATCAAATGAAAAAAAAATCTTTGCTATTTTTAAGTAAGAATAACATTACATTTTAAAAATTAAATTTGATAAAACATCAAAATATCACTATTTCGCAATATGATAAAACATTTTTAATGTTATGCTGTGGTTTAAACTGTACAGTAATTTTATCTTTAGATTGCAAAGATTTGTTTTTTATTTGATTTTGTAAAGTTTTATTTTTTATTGTTTTGTTTTAATCACTGTCATTCATTTGCTTAAATAATACTTAATTTTGTAATGAAACAAAAATAATGAAATTAAACAAATAATTAACAAATACAAAAAAACAAGCAAGCACATCATAGAGGTGCTATTAATTCAAGAATACAGCTAGCATTTGTAACTGTATTTATAAACTGCTTAACTATGTCTATTAATGTAGATTTAATGCTAAACAAATAATAAAGTAATAAGTTAATCATTTGTTAATGCTTAATAATTTATAGTATGCAGTTTTTATAAAGTGTTACCCAACAGTTTGAGATAACCTCAGCGAAAATATTCCTATAGTTTGTTTTCAATTATATTGGCCATCACTTCATATTGGCCAGGTAGATAGACATTAACATGCCTACACAATAAACATAGATATTAATGTGTAGACATAATACATGATAATAAGACTCTATATGGTCAAGGCTTGATTTATACTTGGCTAATGTGATAAAACAATGAGTAGAAGACGTTTTCACACTTTTACAGAAAAATATAGGTAAATCTGAAACATCTCACACATCAACGTACTTTTTAAAATGATTAGCCGTTAAGTCAACACGCCATTAAATCAACAGTTTCATTAAACCATGGCCACGAATTGAGAACGCTGTAATATTTAATACAATTAGAAAATGTATTCCCAATTCGTGGGAATAATTGATTAATAGTTAGCAGCTCTCATTTTACCTGTGTAAACTTCTCCACACTCAATATTATTAGATTTTCTTCTGGAAAAAAATCGTCGCATATCTTAACATAACTTTCCACAATTTTTGTCCGAGACCCTTGAAACTGGGGTAAATCGTGCGGGCTAATCGGGCATTTTTGCATAAACTTTGCACAGTATAAAACAATAACAGTACTAAATAAACACCTTCTTTTACGGTTTAAAATAAAACCTAAAAGAAAATCGGTACTCACATTATTCTTGCCATCCATGTCGTCCATCTTATTAGAGCGTCTATGATCTAATCCGGCAGGTGGCGATGTCACAAAAAACTAGGGTCCTAAAGATGCGGTCCTAAACGTACGGTCCTGAAAGTGCAGCCACTCCAGTTGTGCAGGATCACCCTTCTCGGGAGGTCAGGCAGCGGAGGGTTCTTTCGAGATCCTGGTTGGCTCGCTCACATTGGCCATTGGTCTGAGGGTGAAATCCTGAAGAAAGACTCGTTGAGGCTCCGATCTGTCGACAGAACTCTCTCCAAAACCGGGAAACAAACTGTGGTCCCCTATCAGAGACCACATCAACCGGAAGGCCATGAATCCGGAAGACATGGTCAACCATAGCTTGAGCTGTTTCCTTGGCTGAGGGGAGTTTGGGCAAAGGAATAAAATGGGCTGCTTTAGAAAAGCGGTCTACTACAGTCATGATGACAGTGTTTCCTCTTGAGGGGGGAAGGCCAGAAACAAAATCAAGGGCCAGGTGTGACCATGGACGAGAGGGAATGGGCAAGGGCTTGAGCAGACCAACAGGCGCTTGGTTAGAAGTCTTGTTCTGGGCACAAACTGAGCAAGCCAACACAAACTGCCTGATGTCCGGCCTTAGAGAGGGCCACCAAAATCGCTGGCGGATGGCAGCCAGTGACCTCCAAATTCCTGGATGACAAACCAGCCTGGATGCATGCCCCCACCGGAGGACCTCGGGACGCAGCGCAACCGGCACAAACAGCCGACCCTCCGGACACCCTTCTGGCACCTCAATCCCTCGGCCGGCCTTAATTACCTGCTGCTCGATGCCCCAGGAGAGGGACCCAACCACCACTCCCTCGGGGAGGATGGGTCCAATTGGGGACTCCTCACTGGGAGCCTCGAACAGCCGAGAGAGGGCATCAGGTTTAGTATTTTTGGACCCTGGCCGGTACGAGAGACTGAAGTTGAATCGGCCAAAGAAGAGTGCCCAGCGGGCCTGGCGTGCGCTCAACCTCTTGGCCGAACGGATATACTCCAGGTTCTTATGGTCCGTCCAGACCAAGAAGGGGTGCACTGCTCCCTCCAGCCAGTGACGCCACTCACCCAAAGCCAGCCTGACTGCCAACAGCTCCCTATTACCAATGTCGTAATTACGTTCTGCTGGGCTCAGGCGATGAGAGAAGAAGGCACAAGGGTGCACTTTCCCATCCTTTGAGGACCGCTGAGATAGGACCGCGCCTACCCCAACATCAGAGGCATCTACCTCGACAATGAATTGTTGTTCAGGATCTGGAATAGAAAGGACAGAAGCAGAGACGAAACGGGACTTAAGAGCATCAAAGGCCTCCTGAGCCTGTGTGTTCCACCTGAACAATACCTTAGTGGAGGTGAGAGCCGTTAAGGATGCAGCAATCTGACTAAAGTTCCTGATGAAGCGCCTATAGAAATTGGCAAAACCCAGGAAATGCTGCAGAGCCTTGCGGGTGTTGGGGACTGGCCACGTAGCGACAGCCCTTATCTTGGCAGTATTAGGTTTTATTCCCTCAGCCGAGATGACATACCCCAGGAATGTAACCGACTTAGTGTGGAACTCGCACTTCTCCGCCTTAATAAAGAGTTGGTTCTCTAGTAGTCGTTGGAGGACCTGACGCACATGATGAGTATGTGCCTGTAAAGAGGATGAGAAAATGAGAATATCATCCAGGTACACGAAGACAAACTTGTTTACCATGTCTCTCAGCACGTTGTTAACCAGGGCCTGGAAGACAGCTGGGGCATTGGTCAGACCAAAAGGTAAGACAAGATATTCAAAGTGTCCCGTAGGGGTATTAAAGGCTGTCTTCCACTCATCTCCCTCACGGATGCGCACCAAGTGGTAAGCGTTACGGAGGTCTAATTTGGTAAAGACCCGGGCTCCCTGCAACAACTCAAAGGCAGATGACATAAGAGGTAAGGGGTACCTGTTTTTAATTGTGATGTCGTTCAGCCCTCTGTAGTCGATACATGGACGCAGGGAGCCATCCTTCTTCTTTACAAAGAAGAAGCCCGCACCCGCAGGTGATGATGAGGGACGGATGAGACCAGTACTAAGTGATTCCTGAATATACCTGTCCATAGCCTCTCTTTCTGGACCAGAAAGGGAATACAAGCGACCCCTGGGTGGAGAAGTGCCTGGGAGGAGGTCAATGGCACAGTCGTATGGTCGATGAGGAGGAAGGGATCCAGCCCGAGACCTGCTAAAGACCTGGCGAAGACCATGGTACTCCACCGGGACCTTAGTTACATCAACAGTCTCCTCCTGCAACACAGAACACAAAGAACCAGGAGACAAGGCAGAACCCAGACAAGAAGCAAGACAAGACTGACTCCAGGCCAACACAGAATTCCCGGACCAATGTGCCGTACCAGCCAGGGATGCCCCAAAACAACAGGGGAACCTGGTGAATCAAAAAGGTACAGTTCAATGGCCTCACGGTGATTGCCAGAAACGACAAGACTTACACGAGGGGTGACGTGGGTAATGGTAGAGATGAGCTGACCCGCCAGCGACCAGACAGAAATGGGAGAAGGGAGGGGGATGGCGGGAATACCCCACTGCTTGGCAGTGGAACTGTCCAGAAAATTGCCCTCGGCCCCCGAATCGAGCAAGGCAGAGCTGGAGTTGAGGGATCCCTCATGTTGAATGGTGATGGGTAACAGGGTGCGAGACGGGGGAATTCAGACAGGGAGAGGTGCCCACCAGGATCCCCTGGTTTACTGATGGGCCCTGGCTTTTAAAGGGCACTTGATGGCAAAGTGCCCTGGTTTGCCACAGTAAAGGCACACGCCACGAGCTAGACGGTCCCTCTTCTCCTGAGGCGTGAGGCGCATCCGTCCCATCTGCATGGGCTCGGCATCGGGAGTAGAGGAGGTTTGTTGGGGGAGGATGTCATCAACCCTCGAGGAAGAATGGACAGACCGCCACTGGCGGCGGCGGCGAAGGCGTCCCTCCACACGTAGAGCCAGGTCAATAAGAGTCTCCAGGTGACGAGGAAGCTCATGAGAAGAGATCTCATCTTGGATTTCCTCATGCAGACCTTCAAAAAATCTGGACCGGAGGGCTCCTTCATTCCAGTCACAAGTGGCTGCCAATGTATTGAATTCAATAGAATAGTCGGTGACGGACCGACCCTCCTGGGTCAGTCGTGCCAACCGGGTGGCTGCCTCATCTCCCTGTGCAGACCGGTCAAATAGCTTAATCATCTCTTGCTTAAAGTCATCAAAAAAGCGGCAGAAAGGTGCCCTGGCGTCCCAGACTGCAGTTCCCCACTCACGTGCTCTCCCCGTAAGCAGGGTCAGGACATATGAACGTGACGACAACATGCAGGTGACAGACCATGACAGTTGCAGAATCTATCATTTAAGTGACTTTTTCTGTGAGGCAAACAAACACAATCCAACGATATTATAATGGGATTTATTGACTAGTCTCACATATAACAAACACAAAATAAATAACAAAATATAGAAAGAAAGCGAGAGAGTAAGAGTTTAGACAAAAGAATGGCAAATCTAGCTCAGTTCCACACAACTATTCAGGACCACCAAGATTATAAAAACACCTTTTAAATAAGGGCCACAGCTTTAACACATAACTAAATACCTGGATTTAGTTGTTCTTTCTCTGTCTCTCTTTGTGTGAGTTTCTCTGATGCGTGGAGCCATGAAGTCCATAACAATTTAAAAGTGAAAACCATTAGATCTGACTGAGTTTGCAACATTGCCTTTTTGACCTCTCTGCTGGCTGAGAAAAATGCATTTTAAAGGCCCAAATCAGCATATGATACGAACAGCTTAAAACAATGAAAAACATCATTCTTTTTGTTTTAAACAACATTGTATGCCGTTTTAAGCATGTTATAACAAGTTGCAAGTGAAAACCATAAGATCTGACTGAGTTTGCAACAATGCTCTTTTTGACCTGTCTGCTGGCTGAGAAAAACGCGTTTAAAGGCCCAAATCAGCAAGTGATACAAACAGCTTAAAACAATGAATCACATCATTCTTTTTTTGTTTTAAACAACATTATATGCAGTTTTAAACATGTTATAACAAGTTGCAAGTGAAAACCATAAGATCTGACTGAGTTTGCAACAATGCTCTTTTTGACCTGTCTGCTGGCTGAGAAAAACGCGTTTAAAGGCCCAAATCAGCAAGTGACATGTTTTGTTTATTTATAAACTAATTTCGAGAGGATCACGTGCTTATGATCAACACGGCTGGCTCCTCATTAGCTCCGTAATGTTACCCATTAGATGATTACGGAAGTATTATAAATAACCAGAGTTTTTCACTCCAGTTATCTTCGTCTTGAAGCTCGCTTCCTGCTACAAAACGCTCCAGCATCGCACCATTTAACCCATCAAGACAGAAGAACAAACAAACAAACAAACAAACAACAACTCCAGCCAGAGCCCCGCTCTCCCTGAGAATTCAGCCGCAGCCTCGCCAGCTATCGAGCCTGGATTCCCGCAAAACCTCGTCCCACAAGCTCTTCCACCTTCTACTTCAAACTGCCTCACACAAACGCAGTCTACAAACTCCAACTAAACTCAAGAGGTCGGCGATCCAAGCCATTAAATAAAGCCGAACTCTCACTGCTCTCTTAGCAGTGCACCCTCGGTAACGTATATAGCACGCTTTAAGAGGAAGCTTCGCGAAAATAACTTCTCTCCAACAAAGACTAAACCTTTTATAAATATTTTGGAAAACAAGACTCGTGTGACTAGAAAGATTTCAAACTAAAAACTCACCCTTCAAGCCTCCCGCCCGTCCACAGATCCATAAGTATTTGACTGCAAGGATCCAGGCAACACAATCCGTAAACAATAGTCCACGACATATTCATACGTCGATAAACATCGCTGTTATCATCCAGTCTAGTCACCGGCGTGCAGTAGCGTCTTTCACACAAACACTAGTATTTGGTAAACAAAATGGCCGCCGATCTTTTGATTGACACTCCATTGAGCCAATAGCGGAAAGGAGAGGCGTCACTATCCAATGAGCTCTAAAACTCGATACGGTTCCGCCCTCTCTCAATAAATTATGAATGAACTCCGCTGTAAAAGACTTCGTGAATTAATTGGGCCAGATATGCTTGCGAATTTAATCATGTAAGATCCTTAACATGTTATTTAAACATGGATTAAAGTAAAGCCCATAACAACCATTCCATTAACACAGTTTTTACTAAGTGGTGACTTTTAAAGTTCATAGTTTGATGTTGGCATTTGATATATTTAATTAAAATAAATAAATAAATAAAAATAAATGAATAACTAAAATGTTATTTAAAAAAAAAAAAAAAAAAAAAAAAAAACTCTGCCACATCTGATAGCCATTTAACTGCTGAGAAGATTATTACCCAATCAGCGAGATACATTCAACACATCAAGTACAGAAGTCCAATTGTAATACGCCAGTGATGCTATGTCCATACACAAGTGTCACTTTTAACCTTATATTGGCACATCGGTCGGAGGTAAAATGGCAAAGAAACAAACTTCCCGCTTGACTGCTATGAAAAGGAGGCAGACATTTCCGATAAACTGAGTAATGCTTCATCTATTAACTCTGCGTTAGATACATTCGCATTTTAAACATTATATATCACTAAGGGGTTAAACTCCACTCCACCACTCAGTCTTCAAGAGGTACTTCCAGGACCACCAGACAAGCACACCCCAAATCCTCAGCTCTGCTTCCATCTGCCATCCGGTGGGAGATGAATGCCCACACCTACCATCCTCGCACACAGCGACAACGAAGCTCACAGTTGCCCATACCCTTATTAAGATGCCTCGCATGGATTTCAGCTAAAACTGTTTATTATGTCTGCTCTACACGTACCATGTTGTAAGATTTGATTTCTGATTCTCTCTCATTTCTCATTCTAGAGATCATGACAGCCGGCCCCAGAAGCTGACCTTCATCCAACTCATTATATTCCACATCCATTCCAAATACAATCACACTCTACACAAAGGATACATTTCCACTCATACAGCCCACATATACGATGCCATTTTTACACTAGCCTTTTTGGGTTTTGAGATGCTCCGAATTAACATCAGTCTCAATCCCACAATCCACCTCACCATATCTGATCTGACAGAAGGAACTCCATCTTTCTCTATTAAGCAAAACCGATCAATTCCGCAAAGCACATTCTATATACATTTTTGACATCCCCTACCCCACTCACACATCTCAAACATTTCAGACGTGTTTTTAGGTACAAGCACAACTTTAACTATCCCATACAGCCAGTCATTCTCGTTCACCACAGCCCAGACACATTTGGGAGTCGTCCCAATTTTCAATTGCCGCAGCAGTGACGCCCTAATACAAGCTCATATACACTTACATGTCCAATACCACTAGCTTCACACTGCCCCGCATTAATACAGCAGTAAATGCTTCCACACATTGCCTCCATACTGACCCTCCGCAGCAGCAGAGATGCTCCGCTGAGCTACACTCACACACAGCACCACCGCAACTGAGTGACACTCTAGCTAAGCCCTTATTCACTTTTATCTCTACATATCACTACTGACAGTGTTTAACATTCCTGTGGGCGCACTCACAACTCTCCAATACCGACTACTACTGCACCTTGCAACAGCAGAGGTGCTCCGCTGAGCTACACTCACCATAGCACCACTACAACTGTGGTGACGCTCTACCTGAGCCCCTATTCCTTTCAACTCCACATGTCACGACTGGCAGTATTAATATTCCGCGGGAGCACTCATAACGCTGTAATACTGACTACCACCGCACCTCTGCATCAGCAGAGTTGCTCAGCCGAGCCTTATTCTCCCTCTGCACCACTGCCACAGCAGTGACACTCTGCCTTAGCTCACATACACACTTCCATTTAGCCATTTACTACCAACATGCTGCACAGCACATAATACACTTCTGGGGAAGAGTACTTGCCTTCCGATACTGACTTCCACCGCACCTCTGCAACAGCAGAGAAGCTACGCCGAGCTTCATTTCCCCTCTGCACCACCGCCGCAGCAGCGACGCTCTGCCTGAGCTCACATACGCTTCTATTTAACATACCACTACTGACACACTCCCCAGCACTGCTACTGCAGTTTAAATGCCTCCGCAGGAGCGTATTTAACCGTTATTATTGACTAGCCCCTGATTTAACTTTGCTTAATGGGGGAGAAGATGGTTTCTTTATCCTGCAGAGCAAACAGATCAAATCCACAATGGCCACTCATTTACATTTTGATCTCCCCACGCCCATTTCAAATCCTTCTAGCATTCCTACAGCGAGCAGATCCCAAGACCCCAACCCTTCCTCCCCACTTTACTGATGACGCTAACTGTCCAGTAACTCTATTCTGGTTTCAAAAAACACCTCAAAGTAATACTACTCCTTTTAGCCCCCCCCCGATTCATTCCAGCCATTACGGCTCGGCCGCTGGTCCTTGGATGCTTTTAATACCTACATCTGATTCAGCCAATTCTATCTCAAAGAAGCCAGACGACACCCACCATCTTGAATACAAGGACAGAAATTTAACTCTGCCTCCCCTCTCTCCCGGGACAGCATGCCAAATACGCTTTATTGATTATCAGCTAAGTGTGAACTCTTGAAAAACAGCTTAAAACAATAAAGCACATCATTCTTTTTGTTTTAAACAGCATTATATGCAGTTTTAAACATGTTTTAACAAGTTGCAAGTTAAAAACAAGAAATCTGACTGAGTTTGCAACATTGCTTTTTTTGACCTCTCTACTCGCTGAGAAAAACGCATTTTAAAGTCCCAAATCAGCAAGTGATACAAACAGCTTAAAACAATGAAAAACACCAGTGTTTTTGTTTTAAACAACATTATATGCAGTTTTAAACATATTATAACAAGTTGCAGGTGAAAACCATAAGATCTGACTAAGTTTGCAACATTGCTCGTTTTGAGCTCTCTGCTGGCTGAGAAAAATGCGTTTTAAAGGCCCAAATCAGCAAGTGATACAAACAGCTTAAAAAAATGAAAAAGATCATTATTTTTGTTTTAAACAGCATTATATGCAGCTTTAAACATGTTATAACAAGTTGCAAGTCAAAACCTTTAGATCTGACTGAGTTTGCAACATTGCTTTTTTTGACCTGTCTGCTGGCTGAGAAAAACGCGTTTTAAAGTCCCAAATCAGCAAGTGATACAAACAGCTTAAAACAATGAAAAACACCAGTATTTTTGTTTTAAACAACATTATATGCAGTTTTAAACATCTTATAACAAGTTGCAAGTGAAAACCATAAGATCTGACTGAGTTTGCAACATGGCTTTTTTTTTACCTCTCTACTGGCTGTATGCCGCTCTTAGTCACAACGCGAAGGCTGAGGTTCCTTTTTCACAGATGTTTAATGCACTTATCGACACAGATGCCGACATCAACACCGTAGAACTGTATAAATGATTATAATAACAACATCAGATACATTCACACACATAAGGATTAAGCATACAACTTTAAAATAATTAATGAACAAAAATACATTCACATACCACTTTGCCTGCTTGTAAACTAAGAGAGGAGGGGTACATCCTTCGAATTCTTGATTATAGCACTTATAACTTACAAAAGAAACTTCCTTAAATCTTGCCGTTACTTTCCACTTTCACTTTCATGCGAGTGCCAAACCCGGAAGTAGTATTTTAGCTGGGCAAGATGGGAATGAAATTAAAAAATGTCCAAAACCGTCAGAATGAATAACTTTTGCTCAAATAAACCATATATCGGTAAATAAGTCAACAATAAGCATTTTAAAATTATCAAAAATCGAAAATTATACATATTAAACTAATCACAAGTTATTGAAGAAAACACGTTTAAAGTACACTAGCGCCATCTAGTGGAAACAAAATACCACTGCTTTATGACAGCAGTTACACTCCCACCATCACACTATGTGGGATCATTACAGGAGTTATGCATATCAAAGAATTTCAGTGACCCTTTTGTACATGTTAGGTATACACAAAGTAATTTCCCTCTGTTTACCTCCTTAATCAGCTTCAACAATTAATACTGTTTTGTGTATTGGTCTTTCTAAATAAACTGGCTTACTTGTGCGTGCACCTTTACTATCGAGTGTTGCATTACTGACAAGTAGCTTAAGCCTTCTCACTCTACCATCAGCTCCTGGGACAACTTCTACTACCTTAGCTAGCTTCCACTGATTTCGAGGTGCTAAGTCATCTTCCAGCAGAACAATATCATTTTTCTGAGCATTTCTCCTGCTCTTATGCCACTTATTTCTCTGCTGCAGACTCATCAGATATTCCTTTCTCCACCTGGTCCAAAACTCATTCGCTAGAAACTGAACTCTCTTCCATCTTTTGTGAAGATATAGATCTTCCCTTACAAACTCTCCGGGAGGTGGTGCAATGATAGTGGGCTTCATTGTCAGTATGTGATTAGGCGTCAATGGTTCTGGTCCCATAGGATCATTTATGTGCTCTGAAGTCAATGGACGACTATTGACTATTGCCATTACTTCATACATGAATGTTCTCAAGGAAGACGTGTCTAGTCTATTTGCAGCCTGGTCTAGGATAGATGTTAATACACTCCTTACAGATCGTATCTGTCTCTCCCAGACACCACCCATATGACTGGAGGCTGGTGGATTCATGCTGAAAGTACATCCAAGCTCCTTTACACGTTCCTCATTCATCCCTTTCATTAACTCCACAAACTCTCGCTTAGTACCAACAAAGTAGGTACCTTGATCGCTGTACAGCTTACTCACATTGCCACGTATTGCAATGAAACAACGCAGAGCGTTAATGAAAGCATCAGTGCTGAGATCATCAAGCACTTCCAGGTGAATGGCTCGTGAACACATGCAGGTGAATAGGAGTCCGTATCTCTTCAGTTCTCTCCTTCCTTCCTTAACATAGAATGGCCCGAAGCAATCCATGCCACTATATGTAAATGGTGCAGTGGTTTCCATCCTTTCTGGAGGCAGGTCAGCCATCTTCTGCTCCTGATTGCATTTCCTTAGTTTTCTACACTTCATACATTTGTAGATAAGAGATGAAACTTTGCTGCTGCATCCCAAAATCCAAATGCCATTAGAGCGAATTTCATTTAAGGTAATGCATCGACCTTGATGTTGCACTTTCTCATGAAAATGTTTTATGAGAAGATGAGATACATAATGACCCTTGGGAAGAATGGCCGGATGCTTGACATGAGGGTGAAGTTCAGCTTGTGTCAATCTTCCCCCCATCCGTAAGATACTGTGATCATCAATAAAAGGGTTTAACTTGTACAGCTTATTGGACCCCTTTGAATTGACTTCCTTTCCTTGTCTTAGAGACTTAATTTCCTCACTGAACACTTCCTCTTGGACTGTACGTATTATGAATTGCTCAGCATCTTGTCTTTCTTCGAGTGTTGTGGCTTTGTTGGATCTTTCCACCAAACCTTTTACAACTTTGACACATCGTCTCGTCGGCGCAATAGCCTAGTGGTTAGCGCGTCGACATATGGTGCAGTAGCACGTCAGGGCGTCGCGAGTTCGAATCCCGGCTCGACGACATTTCCCTACCCTACCCCCCTCTCTCTATCTCCAACTTCGCTTCCTGTCTAAATACTGTCCTATCTAATAAAGGCAAAATGGCCAAAAATAAATCTTTAAAAAAAAAAAAAAAAAAAACTTTGACACATCGTCTGAGTCTAGCTATGGCCTTGACTGCCCTCTTCCAGTCAGAAAACCGTTGCAGGCGTTTGGACAAAGAAATTTCTTCCTTGGCCTCGGTGGTAAAAACCTGTATTCTTTTGAGTTCTGGGTTTCCCTCCTCAACTTCCTTTACTTTAATGTCTTCCTTAGGGAGTTCTCTTTGCCATAGGAATCTTGGACCCGTAAACCAGTTCGATTCCATAAGTTCCTTCACAGCTAGTCCACGAGAGGCATGGTCAGCTGGATTCTGATCCGTAGCAACATATCTCCACTGACTAGGCTCTGTGTTCGTCCTGATCTGCTGAATCCGGTTGGCTACAAAGACATGGAAGCGTCTTGCATCATTACTGATGTAACCAAGCACAACCTTGGAATCAGTCCAGTAGTATTCACGGACACAATCCAATTCCAGTTCTCCTTTAAGAAGATTACCAATTCTTGTCGCTACAACTGCAGCTGTGAGCGCCAATCTTGGAATTGTTGTCACCTTTGCTGGTGCCACCCTGGCCTTACCCATAGCAAGAGAGCAATGAACTTCTCCAGACTTGGTCACCATCTTTAGGTATGAACATACTCCATAACCTGACACACTGGCATCAGCGAAATGATGCAGTTCATATTGTTGGACATCCTTGAACGTTGAAGGCATGTTACAACGTGGTATCTTTACCATAGACAGATTATGCAGATCACGAAGCCAAGCTTCCCAATGCAGCCTGAGGTCATCAGGAAGTGGTTCATCCCAGCCTATCTTGTCATTACACATTCTTTGTAAGGTTCTCTTTCCAACCAGGATGTAAGGTGCAATGAATCCAAGAGGATCAAAGATGGAGGCAATTGTAGACAGCACTCCTCTTCTTGTGAAGGGGTTTTCCTTTACTAGCACTCTGAAATGAAACTCGTCTGAAGTTACACACCAATGTACTCCAAGTGCCCTTTCAATTTTAGGTTCTCCTAGTGCCAAATCGAAGTCAGTTGCACCTTCAGTACATTCCTCTCTTTGGATTGTAGTGATCACCCTTTTGTTGTTGGTGATGAATTTGTGCAAGTGAAGCTTCCCAGTATTGCAGAGCTCCCTAGCCTCTTTCACTAGCTGGATTGCCTCTGCTTCTGTGTCCACACTCACCAAGCCATCGTCAACATAAAAATTACGCTGTATGAACTTCACTGTGGCTTGATTAAACTTGCCTTTACCTTGTGAGGCGAGGAATTTAAGGCCGAAGTTAGCACATCCTGGTGAGGAGGCAGCTCCGAACAAGTGGACCTTCATACGAAAAACTGACGGTGGACATGCCATTTTGCCTTCTTCCCACCACAAAAACCTGAGGTAGTCACGATCCTTTGGGGCAACATAAAACTGATGGAACATCCGCTCCACATCACACATAATGGCTATCTTCCCCTTCCGGAAGCGAGACAAGACTCCAACAAGGGTGTTTGTGAGATCCGGTCCTGTCAACAAGTTATCATTCAGAGAAGTGTTTTGAAATCTGGCAGAGCAATCAAAGACAACGCGAATCTTGCCTGGCTTTTGTGGGTTGTAAACCCCATGGTGAGGGATATACCATGCAGGCTGATTTCCTAACTCCCTTTCTGGAACCTTTTCAGCATCGCCTCTTGCTATTGTCTCCTTCATGAAGGCTAGATAATCCTTGTAATACTGCTCATCTCTCTTCAAACGCTTCTCCAAGGATTTGAGTCGACGTTCTGCACACACCTTGTTGTTCGGTAAATTTGGTCTTTCACCCTTGAAAGGCAATGGCATTTCAAAGTGTCCATCCTGTTGTTGCCTAATACCTTCATTCAACTTTGCAAGAACCGTAGATCTTCTTGCGATGTAGAAACATCTTCGTTGTACATTTCAACAAAGTCTGACTCAAACACCTTTACGATATCTGCTGGAGTCATCATCACCTTAACCTTGTTTCTATAAACAAAGCTGACTTCTGACTTAAGCTTGCGAGAAGGTTTGCCAGCTGGCAAAACTTGTTTTGTGATGATCCTATGGCTCGTGCCAATCTCATCTTCATAGTCACCTATACAGTGATTGTATCCGATTATGGTCCAGCCCAACACAGATCTTTGAGCGAATGGCTGATCTTCATCACCTCTGAGAACTTCTCTAGGAAGTAAGGCTTGAGGACAGTTATAGCCTATTAACAAGCCTATTTCACAGTCAAGTGCAGGAGCCATTTCACCTGCCAGATGCTCTAAATGAGGCCAGTTATTTGCTGTTTCACAGGTGGGTATATGGGACCTAATTGCAGGTATGTAATCCCTTGTATACGTTGCTGGGAGTTGGATTTTCAGTTTTGAATTGATTCCTCTTACTTGCAGTCCATTCAATTTGCAACTAGACACAACCTTCGTTTTAGAAGTTATTGTAGAAATCTTGAGTTTAACCGATTCTCCCTTTGCTCCAAGTAACTCAGCAGTGTCCTTCAGAATGAAAGTGGTATCACTTTGAGTATCAAGCAAGGCGTACACTAAAGTCTCCTTTATTGGTTCAGTTATTGTCGAAACATATACTGGAACAATGGATGAAGTATAAGTGCCACTCCTTTCTTGGATTACTCTGTTTGATGTCGCAGACTCGGATTCTTGTACCCTCTGTGATTCAGATGTTTTGCTTGCCGACTTTGGGTTACCCCTTGACCGATCTTGATTGATTCTAGCTCTTTGTGCTGAATCCTTACTTACTCTATCTTGATGTAAGCATGTTGGATGAAGTCCTTCACATTTTCCACACACACTCTTAGAGGTACATCCCTTGGAGTTATGACCTGCCCTGAGGCAGCCAAAACACAACTTCTCTGCTTGCACAAACTTTAATCTTTCTTCAATTGGTCTTTCCATAACCTTGCGACACTCATGAAGACCGTGGCCATACCGCTTGCAAAAGATACAAAAGATGCTAGTTTTTTCACTGGAACTAATAGTGAACGTCTTGGCACTTGAATTGCGATTCCTTTGAAGCTTAGGATGATGTTGGTCAAACTGTTTAAATCTTTCTTGTTCTGCTGGTTTTATTGCTTGCAGTGAAGTGATAGGATTACATGCGATTCTAACTTCCTTATTGAGAAATTCAACAAAGAATTTGAAGTCTGGAAATCTGTTGTACTCATCTTGGAACTTAGTAACTGCTCTGTTCCAGCGTGAACTCAACCACTCTGGCAACTTAGCAGATATCCTTTGGTTTTCAACGCAGTCATTCAGAGCTTGTAAACCTTGAAGATAAGGCATTGCTGCTTCAACGCTGCTCAGGAAATCAACAAAGTCCTGAAGGTCTTTGTTGTCCTTATTACCAATCTTGTGCCATGACTGTATTTTGTCACGATACAACTTGCCAACTACAAACGGATTGCCAAACCTGTCCTCCAGTACTTTCCATGCTGCTATGTAGGCTGCTTCTGTCCCAATCAGGAAGTGCCCTTCTATAGCTTTCTTGGCTGAGCCACTTAAATACTTGCGTAGAAAAAAAAAGTTTTTCTTGAGCCGGCAAGTTCTTACGATCAATTAAAGTCTGAAAGGACAGTTTCCAGTCATTATACATCAAAGGGTCTCCTGAGAAAACAACAGGTTCTGGAATTGGAATTCTATTGGCTGTAATTGCTTCAGCAAGAGCCTTAACAAGGTCAGAGACTCCATTGGGAGCAACAGATGTGTCGGACTGTGCTATGTGAGCTTGTGAAGGTTGATTAAAGAAGTAGTGTCTTGAGTGAGCATTAACGGTTGTGAGGGAGGAGTATGAAGGTTTGGTGGAGAAACATAATCTCCTTGTTTCTGTAAAAAAGGGGAAGAAGAATGCGATTTTACTTCATCATCATTGATGCTTTCAGCATAACCTGTAGCCTTGCTTGTGCTGCATTATGTCTTTTTAGTTCTTCCAATCGTTCCACTTCCTTTTTCTTCTTTTCCAACCTTATTTTTCTGGTTGTACTTTCTGAAATGAATTGAGCCTTTCTTCTCGCCTTCTCAGCGTCCATTTCTCTTTCTAGAGCTTCTCTTTCAGCAGTTATTCTTTCATCTTCTGCCTCAAGTATCTTAATTTCCTCTTCGTATTGGTGCTGAGTCTTCATTATTTTAAGCACTTCTTGTGTAGCTGCTACTTCAGCTGCTGCTTCCTGTCTTTTCTGCAAAGAATCATGGGAAGACTGGCTGAACAACTTAGAAACAGACCTTGATATATTGGAAGTTGCTGAAATTATGCTGGAAACAGTGGCTTCAAACACTGAATCTGAATCAGGCCAAGGTGAATTCTCAGTTTCTCCATTGAGAAAACATTGAGCCTTCTTATTTGCAGCAGTAGTAATGGCAAGACAGGTATCATTTTTCCTTCGAATTTCTGGCTCAGGGCTTGTGATGTTTCTTATTTCATCATAAAGTTTGTCAACCTCAGACTGAAGGGCATTAATGGTGCTCACAACCTCAAAAATCAAATCCATATCATCATTATACTTCATGGCTCTTTTCAAACCATTAATGTGATACTTCCATCTTTTATACTTCTGCTCAAAGCTTCCTTTTAGATTGTTCAGTCTAGCTTCTTGCAACGTTTTACCCTTATCAGTGAGTATACGCACACGTTGGCTTCTTCTAACATCTGAGGTCTGTGTTTTATCTGCACTGACCTGAAGTTGTTGTACTTGTGCAGCTACTTTATCCTGCTCAGCCATTTCACCCTGTTGTGATGGTAGAGTCTGTTCTGCATCATCGCTTTTCTTTGCTACTGGATCTGCGCACACAGCTTTTTTAGTGGACATTACCGTTTTTTCACTTGTTTCTGACATGACAATTCTGTATTTACTATAATATGATATTCAAAGGAGTGTATCCTAATTTTCAATAAAGCTAACTTTTTAGCTAATCTTCAAATCTTCAAATTCAAATTTAATAGCGAAGCTATCTCAAGTAGACTTATATCTTAACTATATAAATTTAAACTATTGTATTGGAAGTACCAAAAATATGAATACAGCTTGTAAAATAATATCAATGAAAAATTATAATGTATATGCCAACCCAGAACTGTCTATTTCAGTCTTTCAATAATATAAATGATGCATTCGTTTGTCCCTTTAGTCCATAAAGTTCAATAATCCAACAATTATAGGAAAATGTCCACTTTTATCCTTAAATGAAGATGATGGAAATACCAGCGTTAGTTAAACTTCAACAACAGTTCACAAACCCTTGTGCTGCTACCAAGCACTATCTTATTTGTGCTTGCCTTCTTCAGCCCTTTTCCGACTGCTGCGTCAATCACTCTGTAGCGATCCTCTTGAAGATAAACCTCTCCTATCCACCATCTTTACCTCTTGCTGGTCAACATCCACGTGCAGGTATCATCTGATGGTCCTTGCCTTCACCGATGCAGTGAAGTGTTCTACTATGCCGCCCTTAGTCACAACGCGAAGGCTGAGGTTCCTTTTTCACAGATGTTTAATGCACTTATCGACACAGATGCCGACATCAACACCGTAGAACTGTATAAATGATTATAATAACAACATCAGATACATTCACACACATAAGGATTAAGCATACAACTTTAAAATAATTAATGAACAAAAATACATTCACATACCACTTTGCCTGCTTGTAAACTAAGAGAGGAGGGGTACATCCTTCGAATTCTTGATTATAGCACTTATAACTTACAAAAGAAACTTCCTTAAATCTTGCCGTTACTTTACACTTTCACTTTCATGCGAGTGCCAAACCCGGAAGTAGTATTTTAGCTGGGCAAGATGGGAATGAAATTAAAAAATGTCCAAAACCGTCAGAATGAATAACTTTTGCTCAAATAAACCATATATCGGTAAATAAGTCAACAATAAGCATTTTAAAATTATCAAAAATCGAAAATTATACATATTAAACTAATCACAAGTTATTGAAGAAAACACGTTTAAAGTACACTAGCGCCATCTAGTGGAAACAAAATACCACTGCTTTATGACAGCAGTTACAGGCTGAGAAAAACACTTTTTAAAGGCCCAAATTAGCAATTGATAAAAACAGCTTAAAACAATGCAAAACATCATTATTTTTGTTTGAAACAACATTTATGCAGTTTAAAACGTGTTATAACAAGTTGCAAGTGAAAACCATAAGATCTGACTAAGTTTGCAACATTACTCTTTTGGAAGTCTCTGCGGGCTGGGAAGTGATACAAACAGCTTAAACAATGACATTTTTTTTTGTTTTAAACAACATTATATGCAGTTTTAAACATGTTATAACAAGTTGCAAGTGAAAACCATAAGATCTGACTGCGTTTGCAACATTGCTCCTTTTGACCTTTCTGCTGGTTAGGAAAAACGCATTTTAAAGGCCCAAATCAGCAAGTAATAAAAACAGCTTAAAACAATAAAAAAAACATCATTCTTTTTGTTTTAAACAACATTATATGCAGTTTTAAACATGTTATAACAAGTTGCAAGTGAAAATCAAGAAATCTGACTGAGTTTGCAACATTGCTCTTTTTGAACTCTGCTGGCTGAGAAAAACGCGTTTTAAAGGCGCAAATCAGCAATCTATAAAAACACCTTAAAACAATGAAAAACATCATTTTTGTTTGAAACAACATTATATGCAGTTTAAAATGTGTTATAACAAGTTGCAAGTGAAAACCATAAGATCAGACTGAGTTTGCAACATTGCTCTTTTGTAAGTCTCTGCTGGCTGGGAAAAATGCAATTTAAAGGCCCAAATCAGCAAGTGATACAAACAGCTTAAAACAATGAAAAACTAAATTCTTTTTGTTTTAAACAACAGTATATGCAGTTTTTAACATGTTATAACAGGTTGCAAGTGAAACCCATAAGATCAGACTGAGTTTGCAACTGTAAGAATCAGCTCTTTGGATTAAATCACATTTAAACTTTGGGGATTTTAATCTAAAGATTCGAACATGATTCACATAGAATTATTTAAAGCTTACACTTAACCTAAGTATTTGTCCAGCAAATAGAACATTTAGTGTAAAACAATCCTGTATTATATTATTACGTGGCCAACAATAACAATATAAAAACAGTATCTAATTACTTAATGAGCAAGGTAGCAGTATCTGAAGCTGAGGCATTAACTTATAAAGCACACAACACACCAACACGGATCTTAAAAGTGAAACAAAAGTTTATTGCTACTCTATAACACAACGTACTAATTTACATAAAACAACAAACGCACATACATACACACACACACACACAAGCAGTTTGAGGAGAGTTATGACTGAGTGGATTCAACTTCTAGCATTTGCTAAGTTCTTAGCATTGCAACCTGAGAGAAACCATAAAAGCAGAGAATTTCGCTATTCTTTACTACTTAAATATAATTCACACCAGTTTCAGCAATGGATAGAAACCTTGTTTGTGTTACTTGCGTTCTGATGGAATTTTGGTTTCCTCGACTGGACCAAAGGGAAATCCCAGCGAAGCTGATTGGTCAGCGTAGCAACTTCAGTGACGTGCTGGCATTCCCTCGTCGGTGAAGAGGGGTTTCCTTACTTTCAGGGAAGCTTGGAGTCAGTTGCTAGGGATACGGATGTCGGACGAGGCGGCTTTGTAGGTGAAGTTCTGGGTTGGGGTTTTATAGTTGTGACAGAGTTTCAGAGTTCTGATGAGTTGACCCGATGGCTTGTTGTTGAAGCAGTTGCGCAAGCAGATCGGGGGTCGAGCCGGCAGCAAGGGAGGGTCGCGATCTGCTCCGTGATGTAACAAGGCTTCCGGCGAGGCGATGTAACGGCCACAGCACGAGAAGAGTGACGACCGGCAGCGACGGCTGGCAAAGGTGACCGGCAAAAGACGACAAATAATTTTTCCTTGTTCAAAGTTTTATAGGCTTTGGTATAGGCTGGGCCTACACAGTGATTGTCCAATCAGAGAAGCTGCGGGGTGGTGTCACACCCCAGTTCCCTCCTCTAGAAGGCCTGGTTGGCACATTGTGTGGGTGCCGCTTTGATAGGATAATTGTTAAAGTAAAATATCATAACATGGACACCTTTCATAGTATGATTTCTTCATATAAACCAATGCATTTGAAACTTTCCTAGCTTTCAATCAATACCAAAGATGAAGTATTTCACAAACATTCTGTAGATTTCATTTGTCACCGAGGGCTATAACTCAATAACTATCCATAACAGTTTTGTTAAACACATGGAACATGTACACATAAAAACCTACAGAAAGTTAAAGCAAACATACATTACTCAAATAAACACAATTTTACTTGCATGTCCATTTAAACTTTGGAAGCTTTTCTGATCACTTCTGTGTCTGCCTGAGAATGTGTTTTGCCTTGCAGACGCCATTTGCAGGTGCGAACAAAAGGGGCTTTGCTGAGTATTCTCAAAAACTGGTTTGGGGGGGTCTTTGAGTGTAGCCTCCTTTATTGTGTTAAGATGTAAAGTTAATTAGCACACATTTGTGCCTCTTGTTGCTGGGTGCCTGTGGATTGCTTTAAAAATGAAATCAAAGCTCAGACATGTAGGCACCAACCAATCTTTTAAGGATAATATGGTCTGTGACTTGTTCGGTTCGGGAAGGATCCGTTGACTCCCTACACAACATTGCTCTTTTGTAAGTCTCTGCTGGCTGGGAAAAACGCATTTTAAAGGCCCAAATCAGGAAGTGATATAAACAGCTTAAAACAATGAATCACATCATTCTTTTGTTTTAAACAACATTATATGCAGTTTTAAACATGTTATAACAAGTTGCAAGTGAAAACCAAGATATCTGACTGAGTTTGCAGCATTGCTTATTTTGACCTTTCTGCTGGGTGAGATTAACGCATTTTAAAGGCCCAAATCAACAAGTAATAAAACAGCTTAAGTCAATGAAAAACATAATTCTTTTTGTTTTAAACAACATTATATGCAGTTTTAAGCATGTTATCACAAGTTGCAAGTGAAAACCATCAGATCTGACTGAGTTTGCAACATTGCAACCTCTCTGAAGCTGAGAAAAAATGTGTTTTAAAGACCCAAATCAACAAAAGATAAAACAGCTTAAAACAATGAAAAAACATGATTCTTTTTGTTTTAAATAACATTATATGCCGTTTTGAACATGTTATAACAAGTTGCAAGTGAAAAACAAGAGATCTGACTGAGTTTGCAACATTGCTCTTTTGGACCTCTCCACTGGCTAACAAAAACGCGTTTTAAAGGCCCAAATCAGCAAGTGATACAAACAGCTTAAAACAATGAAAAACATAATTATTTTTGTTTTATACAACATTATATGCAATTTTAAACATGTTATAACAAGTTGCAGGTGAAAACCATAAGATCTGACTGAGTTTGCAGCATTGCTCTTTTTGAGCTCTCTGCTGGCTGATGGATTCTTGTTCCTGGGGCTGAGATATTAAGTTTTCAGGCCAAAAACAGAAAGTGATGAAAAAAGTTCAAACCATGTTTCTTTTTCATCATTCTTTTTGTGTTAAACAACATTGCATGTGGTTTTAAACATGTTTAAACAAGTGTCAAGGGAAAAGCAAGTGATTTTGAATGTGCTTATTTTTTGAGCTCTCATGCATGAGGTGTCTTGTTCCTGGGGTTGAGATATGATGTTTTAAGGCTAAAAACAGAAAGTGATAAAAACAGCTTAAAACCATGAAACTCATCATTCTTTTTGTTTTAAAAAAAACAATGTATGTTGTTTTAAACATGTTTAAACAAGTTTCGAAGAAAAAGCAAGTGATTTTGAATGTGATCTGTACTGTATGGTGTTGTTTCGTTTTGTAAGCTGTGTTTCGATTTATTTAAGTGGTGTAATTGTGACATCTAGTGGCAGAAAATGTCATTGCGCCATTGTTTAGAACAATCGGATGTTTAAAAAGTCATTGAAGAAGAGACTTATTGCTTCTATCTGTCAAGCTTTGGTTCAGAACACCATTGCCAGGGTAGAATAGTACAAAGTTGTCTACACAGTGGAAGAAGTCAAGCGAGCACAAGCTTACTGAGTTAGACTGTGATATCCAGATGGACAAGTCACAGCCCTAAAAAATGTAGAAGAAGCTATCCAAGCACTAGAAATAGAATCACGATCAGGCAGATCACATCAGTCTACTAGATCTTCAGCCAGAGCAGCTGCGACCACAGCAAGAGCTAAAGCAGCAGTATGCAAAGTAAAAGCCTCATATGCAGAGAAAGAAGCTGTCATGATGAGAGAACAAGCTCAACTAGAAGAGCTTCAACAAAGAACATTAGCAGAGACAGCAAGTAGAAAAGCAGAGGTTGAGGCTGAACTGTATGTATTGAAACTCCAGAAAGAAGCTGTAGCAGCATCTAAAGAAGCTGATGTTTACGACGCTGCAGTTCTCAGAGAATAGGAACTAGGTGAAGACCTAGAAACACTTTCATGCATTTCCAGCAGGATTGAACGCACCAGAGAGTATGTGCAAACACAATCTCAGCTACCAAATGCTCCTAATCTGACTTCTAATTTGCAACATGAGGGTGAGAATTCCCAGTATGTGACACATAGTTATGGAGAAGGCTCACTTAGCTCCCACTCACCCACAAAGAAGGAGGAGTCTAAATCAGAGATCATTCCTATAAAACAGGAACTCACGGTTCAACACAGCCTCCAGTGCTCTCCTTCGAAAGTAAAGATTGATCCATATAGCGGAGATGATGAGGAGAGGCATCAAATCTATCCAGTAAGAGGACAGCGTGAATCAGATCCGCTCTCACAAGAACCTGCTGGGTGCTCTACACCAGCGCCACACGTCAATGACATCACTACATTTCTGCTGAGGAAAGAAAAGGTGAGTTCAGGTTTGTTTTGGTTTTGGTCTGACTGAAAATTACTGGGCATGGAAAACATCTTTTCAAGCTGTAACCAGTGAACTTAATCTAACTAGTAGGGAGGAGATCGACCTTCTCATTAGATGGCTTGGTCCTGATTCCTCTAATTATGCCAAACGAATCAAATCAGTTTATGTCAGTAACCCTACCTCAGGAGTTAGAGTGATATGGCATCACCTAGAAGAATGCTATGGTTGTCCAGAAGTCATTGAGCAGGCAATGTTAAAAAGACTTGATGTTTTCCATCGCATCACAAACAAAGACATCCATCATCTGAGAGACCTTGGTGATATGCTGCTTGAGCTGCAGTCTGCAAAAGAGAGTGGTTGTTTGCCTGGACTAGCTTACCTCGACACAGCACGTGGAGTAAACCCCATTGTCAAAAAAAATCACATTCGATCTTCAAGACAAATAGATTACGCAGGGTTCCAGATACAAAGAAGACCAAGTATATTTTCCTCCTTTTAAGTTCTTTGTTGAGTTTGTTTGTTGACAAGCAAGAACCAGAAACAATCCTAGTTTTGCATTGGCTTCATCCAGCTGTTTGAGCAGCTCATAAGCCGGTGGAGCTGCCAGGATGAGTAGCAGAGCTTCTGTCTTTGTCAAAAAAACTGAAATAAAGGCTGCACAATCAAACCAGGAAGGAACCCTGGAAAATAATGTAGAGCCAAACAAGGTCTGCACTATGCACAATAAGTCTCATCCACTCCATAAGTGTCGAACATTCAGGAGCAAACATCTGGATGAACAAAAAGCACACCTGAAGGAAAAGACCATTTGTTTTAAATGTTGCGGTTCCAAGCATGTTGCGAAAGACTGTACAGCATTGATCAAGTGCCAGGCATGCAATAGTTATCGACATGTTGCGGCCATGCATCCTGGACCTGCACCATGGTCTGTTGCTCCATGATCTATTGAGGCGCCTGAGCCAAAGACAGAACAAATCAAAGAAAAAAATGGTAAGGACACAGCTGAGGTCACCAACAAGTGCACAGAGATTTGCGGAGATGTTAATAAGCTGAAATCATGTTCAAAGATCTGTCTCGTGAAAGTTTATCCCTCTAATCAGTGTGAAAAGGCCAAACGTATTTATGCTGTACTAGATGAGCAGAGTAATAGATCTTTGGTGAAGTCACAGTTCTTTGATCTGTTCAACATCGATAGTAGTTCTTCCCCTTACACATTGAAGACGTGTTCAGGCATAGTGTCTATGGTGGGGAGAAAAATAAATGGATTTACTGTTGAATCACTTGATGGAAAAACAGTAGTTGCACTTCTACCCTTGATAGAATGCAACAGCTTAGCAGACGATAGAACTGAAATTCCTATGCCTGAGGTAGCTGTGCATTTTCCCCACCTCACTGTGGTGTCAGATAAAATCCCACCTTTAGATCCTAACGCTCCTATCCTTCTCCTCTTAGGACAAGATGTTCTTAGTGTGCACAAAGTGCGTGAACAATGAAATGGATCCCATAACACACCATATGCACAGCTCTTAGACCTGGGCTGGGTGATAGTGGGAGAAGTTTGCCTTGATGGCATTAATCGTCAATCAAGTGTGAACGCTTACAAGACCAACATACTTCTCAATGGATGAACTTCATACTTCCCTTCGTGCACAAAGGGCATCAGCATCGTAAAAAAACCTGATGCACCTCTTTTGTCATACATTCCCAACCCACCATGTTCTCTCAAATCTAACGAGAGCTATTCAATGAATTTAAAGGAGGATGTGTTCTTCAGATCTCCAGACGACGATAAAGCCACTCTATCTGTGGAGGATAAAGTCTTTCTAGACATGATGGATAAAGAGGTGTACCTTGACGAGGATAGACACTGGGTGGCGCCACTTCCATTCCGCTCCCCAAGGATTCAGCTCCCAAATAATAGAGAGCAAGCTATGCAGAGGTTAAACTCTTTACAGCGCACTCTCTCAAAGACACCAAAAATGAAAACGCATTTCTTTGACTTCATGCAGAAGGTGATCGAGCATAAACAAGCAGAACTGGCTCCACCCTTACATTCTGGGGAGGAATGTTGGTATTTGCCAATTTTCGGTGTTTACCACCCCCACAAACCTGACAAAATAAGGGTGTTTTTTTTATTCGAGTGCCCAGTTCAGGGGAGTTTCCCTAAATGATGTTTTGCTGAGCGGTCCTGACCTCAACAACACTCTTTTGGGTGTGCTGTTGCGCTTTCGCAGGGAGAAAATAGCTGTGATGGCAGACATAAAACAAATGTTCTATTGCTTCAAAGTAAAAGAGCTGCATCGCAACTATCTTCGCTTCCTTTGGAACAAAGACAACTGCCCAGAAAAGGAGATCATTGATTACAGAATGACTGTACACGTCTTTGGCAATAGTCCATTGCCAGCAGTCGCAATATATGCCTTGAGACAAGCAGCAGAACACGGCAAAGCGGAGTGCGGAACACATGCCAAAACTTTGTGTTGCGCAACTTCTATGTAGACGATGGTATCTGTTCCAACTAAAAGAGAAGCCATTGATGTCTTAAAACGCACACAGGCAATGCTATCTAAGTCAAGCTTGAACCTGCATAAAGTGGCCTCCAACAGTGCTTCGGTGATGGAAGCATTTCCTTCTAGTGAAAGAGCCAAAGATCTCAAGGACCTAGATTTCAGTAAAGATACAATACCTCTCCAATGCAGCCTTGGTATAAATTGAAAGCTCAAGACAGATTGCTTTATGTTTAAAGTTTCTCAAGAATGCAAACCCTTTACCCGAAGAGGGATCCTTTCCAACGTCAATAGTTTATATGATCCTCTCGGGTTCGTCTGTCCAATCACTATGCAAGGCAAAGCTCCAGTGAGGGAACTTTCAACAATCTAACAGTTCGTCTGTCCAATCACTATGCAAGGCAATGCTCTAGTGAGGGAACTTTCAACAATCCAACAGGATTGGGATACCATTCTTCCATCGGAAAAGGAAGGTTCATGGAAGGCCTGGATTTCATCTTTAGCAGAGCTTGACCGATTGCAAATACCCCGAGCTTATGTTCCAACCTCAGTGTGCAGAGCTCCACTTTGTGAGCTGTGCATTTTCTCAGATGCTTCTACTTTAGCTATTGCTGTGGTAGCATATCTCTGAGTAATGGACTCAAATGGACAGCCCCATGTGGGGTTTGTGATGAGAAGATCCAATTTAGCCCCCTTTCCAGCACATACTGTTCCGTGCCTCGAGTTATGCGCTGCAGTGCTAGCTGTGGAGTTGATGAAATTCATAAAAGGAGAAATTGACCTGGAGCTTCATGACATCCATTTTTATACAGATAGCCGCATAGTGCTCGGATACATTCACAATGTCACACGCAGATTCTATATGTATGTGGCTAACATAGTTGCACGCATAAGGAAAGCCACAGAACCTAATCAGTGGCAATACATCTGTTCCGAACAGAATCCAGCAGATCATGCCACTAGGTTCATGCCAGCAGCCCACTTACCTCTTACTAACTGGTTTTTAGGTCCAGAGTTCCTTAGGAAATGTGGTCCTGTGAGACAGGGGCGGACTGGGACAAAAATTCAGCCCTGGCACTGTAGCCACACCAGCCCACATTACCACACCGACACAGCCCCACCCATGGACACGCACATCCACACATTATATTAGTGTACAGATGGTGAAATAATATACGCAGTGCCAAATGTAATAGATATTAAAACATTTAAATGTATGTGACTGGAACAAAAACAACCTCTTTATAAAAAATGTATACATACAGTAAAAACTTAATAAAAAAATGTTTGTCTGCTATTATATGATAGAAGTAACCTTGAATGTGTCTCACGCACACACACACACACACACACACACACACACACAGAGCTTTACACACAAATGGACACGCAGCACGCAGCATGTGCAAAATGTCCTGTCTGTCCAAAGAATTTTGTCAGTTGTTGTGTCTGAGTGAGAAAAGAATTGATGAAATTTGAGAGATGTAATCATTAAATGCATTTTGTGCCAAAACAATGAGAATTGATCCCTAGTTCAGCCCACATAGACTTCTGTTGTGCTCACTGTGTCAAGAGTTTTGCAAAAGTGTCCTATATAGAGAAATGTGTCCTAGCGTCTGTAAAAAACTTTATTACACTTAAGTAATAACAGTAGCACAAAAGGCAATACAATATATAACAAAAAAGCAGAAATATTTGTGTGTACTAGCAGATTTGTACATTTTTAATCCTTCATGATATATAGCTTTTTTGATATAAAGTATGCTAAAGTGTTGCTAGTGCTGCATCTCATTTGTGTGTGTGTGACAAACATTCACATGCTACTCCTATCATAGGGGTTAATTTATCGTTAATTAGCCACAGTCTTAAAAAGGCTTACATGAGCTTTTATTTTGAAGTGTTTCTGGCAATCAGACAGTTTATTCTTATTTGTTTCGGGACCACACACACCAACCTACATGGATACTCCGAAGTGATGTTTAGCACTTGCATGCTCAGTACTTGTTGGAAACTTTGTGGAAAAAGAATAAAGAATTCTGGATTGATTGCAGCTCGTTGCCTCTGACTGACCAGACATCTGTGGTGAACTAGCCCCCACTGACAACCCCTAACTGGTTTGTGGTTTCTGTATCAGTTTTCTGTACACAGTATTAAGAAACTGTCAGCATTTGTGTCAGGGTGTGTTTCTCTTACGGCTGTATTCCTACCTCCATGACACTTGACTCTGCTGCAGCAGTCAGGCTATCTGCACTGCCACTGGGTCCAGAAACATTCTAGTTTGAATAGATGAACACAGCAGTCAGGAAAGGAAGAACATAAGCAAGCCAATGTCTGACTATTGCATAGATATACTACAATATTGCCTGTAAAAGAATTCTATGTTCCACCTACATACTGTGACATATGCATGTATTTAATGTTTTATTTTAAAGACTAGCTATGTATTTAGAGTTGACTACAAATTCCTACAGTACTATAGCTGTAGCTGTTCTGTGTATACCCTAAATTCCACGTTATCTGCTTATAATGATATTTTAAAATGTATGGGAGTTCCACGCTGAGTTAACTGTTAAACACAGTGTAGGTTACTGTCAAAAACTGTCAGAAGTAGCGTGAATGACATTAAAATTAATTATTATTTATATTTTAGTATAATTAAGGGCGTCAGCCACACACCAGAAGCGCTGCTCGGCGACGCAAAGCGTCGCGCAACGCCATGCATTTCAGAATTCTAATTTCTAAACAAAAGTTTCTAAGGTACACAAGTCGGCAGCTGTCATGTGAATATGCGTGTCTGATGTGCCATACTTTAACTGTCATGTGCTCGCCGTGTTGCGGCGCATCCGATGTGTGACCTGCTTTATTTTCTGTTCCCTTCTTACCTCCTCTACCGCGCTACTGTCCTCCGATGCATTTACACCTCCTCTCGCGAATATTTCGGTTAATTTTATGCATTTGGCAGCATCTGATTTTAGAGCCCTTTTATTGCTCTCTCTGACCTTTTCAGCACCGCCTTTCCTTTTTTTACGGTCCATATTTTGACATTAACGTTAGCTTGTGTTGTGTTGCATTTACTGTTTGACCATCTTGCCAGATTTTGATTACATCAGCGTAATCCACAGCCTCTGATTGGGTCGGCCCAATTCGAGACCGGCCGGCCGTCGCCGATTGGCCCAAATGCTTAACATGTATCATTATTATAATTATCAATCATCATTATTATTATTATTATTATTGTTGTCATCAACAGCAGCATTATATTCACATCTTGCAAGAGATAAAAGCTGCCAGCATGCAAAAACAATACATATTAAAAAAAAAAAAAAAAAAAAAAAACCTGACCGGCCCACATTTTAAAACTGTTCCGGCCCTTCTGGCATTTGCCAGAATTGCCAGACGGCCAGTCCGCCCCTGCTGTGAGATGTAATCTGGATGAATCCAATGGACTTGCTCAAGTAGAAAAAGATGTTGAAATTTGCCCTCAAGTGAAAGTCTTGGAAACAAGCATTACTGAGCAGTCTCTAGACTCAAGCAGATTTGGTGAGAGCTGTCACAACTCTTACTCACATCACAAAATCCTTATCACAATCTTTACCTAACAGTTCTTGTCTAAAGTGGCATTGGTGTACAAAGACATCAGATGTTGAGACCTCACAAGCCAAGTCGACCATAATTAAAACTGCACAGCGAGAAGTGTTCAGAGAAAAGTGCATCAGAGAAACTCGCGCAAAAGAGAGAGAAATACCCCCTAAATCCAGGTATTTAGTTATGCATTAAGCTGTGTGCCCCTAATCAAAAAGGTGTTTTTATAATCTTGGTGATCCTTAATAGTGTGTGGAACTGAGGTAGATTTGCCATTCTTTTATCTAAACTCTTCATTTCCTCGCTTGTGTATGAGAGAAAGAGAGAAAGCATGTTTGTGTTTATGAGAGAGCATGTGCATGTGTACATGTGTGTGAGTGAGAGTATGTACAAGTGTGTGTGAGTGTGTATAAGACTGTGAGAGAGAGCATGTACATGTTTGTGCGTGTGTGTGTGTGCGCATGTGTGTGTGTGAGAGAGAAAAATAGCATGTACGTGTGTGTGTGTGTGTGTGTGTGTACAATAAGTGTGAGTGTGAGTGTGAGCATGTATGTGTTTGTGTAATTGTCTTTCATGATGTAAACAGAATAAACTACCATAATATTAAAACTGTACCTCGTTTTATCTTGTCATATTTATTCTTCTTGTCCTTTTTCTTCTTGTTCTTTCTATGTTTCTTGCTTTTGTTTTTCTTGGTTTGCCTTTTTTTGTTTTTCTTCTCTAAGTCACTTCTGAACTAGAACTCGAAGAGGTGTCATTACAGGATTCGTCTGACACTGATGACCCTACATCAGTTGATGTGTTCTCATCACTAGACAGGTCAACAGCACTGGATTCTTCATGACCATTTGATGTACCATTTGATGTACCAGGAATCAGATCATCTGAATGTAAAATCAATACTTTCAATTGTTTAACATAACAATGCTCAAACTACACAAAAAAATAAAAACATGAAAACCACTAACAACCAGTCTAATCTATACAAATTTAAGAGTTCACACTTAGCTGTTGATTTATTATAAGCAAGTTTGGCATGCCGTCCCGGGAGAGAACCCTGAGCTCAAAAGGCGAGCTTTGAGCTCAGGTAGATCTCGATGAACTCCCCCTTTTTGATAGGAGCTGAAGACTAAAATGATTGCTATGAAGAGATATGCTACTGGATGAGAGTTTGACTGTAGTGCTAAATTTATATTGATCAATTCACTTATCGTGCATGTTTTTTGGAATGTGGGAGGAAACCGGAGACCCGGGGAAAACCCATGCGAGCACGGGAAGAACATGCTAACTTCATACAGAAATGACAGGCGGCCTGTTTAAGGACTAGAACCGGTGACATTCTTGCTGTGAGGCAACAGTGTTAATTACTGGGCCAACGTGCCACCCTATGAAGGGAAAGGTGGAGGAGTAGGGGTGGACGGGGTGATTCTTCAAATCGAAGATGACTGTAGTGAGAAACCCTGGCTCTTTATAGTAGGTTAGGAATTGTCTGATTGGTGGATCATACATAGCTAATGCAGAACCAGCCGTGTTCAATCATAATCACGTGATCCTCTCAAAATTAGTTTATAAATAAACTTCACTTAATATACAGTGTCTTTATTAAATTATACATTATACAAAAAAAAAAAATTCAGCTCTTACTTTGCTGCTGCATTGAAAGCTCCACTACTTGCTGGCGAAGTTCACTGTTCAAGGCTTCCAGCTCATTAACTTTATTTTGTAATACATCTGCCTTGTTCTGCCACATCAGTATTTCTTGCTTTATTGGTTTTGTTGTATTCACTGGAAGTAAAACAGAGTGACAGTTATATTTCACCTTTTGTATACAGTGTTAACATTTATATAATTATACTGTATAAAGTTAGCAGTTTAAAAAGGTAACAGATAGGCTTACCTTCACCCTCCACGCTTTCTAGACTGTGATTTTTACGGGTGTTGTATTGTGACGTCTATAAATATTTAAAAAAATTATTTTGGTGGCAAAACATTTAAGGCCATTGGCCAGTTAGTTAAACGGTGTTGTGACTAAGTAAATGGATCTAAGAAACTATCTTGATGAGAGCTGATTAAACATTAGGTCAAAAACATCATACGTACCTTTTCTTCCACGGTTGTTCCGTTTGGATCTTCACGGAGTACAGATTGGCTTTCCTGCCAAACCGCACAGAAAAAAAAATCATTTAAAATAAAACCTATCCCTTTAACATCTGGGTCATCAAGTTCCGCCTGTCACGGTTGATGGGTTTGTGTGTTCTTTCTGTATGTTATGTGTCATGCTTTGTGTGTTGTCGTGTGCGAGGATGTGTGATTTGTTTATCTTTTGTGTGACGGCGTGCTTTCTATCAGCTGACTTAATCATCCTCCAGCTGATCCTTGTTTGCTGACTATATATTTCAGCCTGTGGTTACTGCTGGTTATCAATCCATTGTTTGTCCTTGTTCCTGTTTATTGTTCCCCAGATTCCCTCGCTGTCCGTTGATGTCTTCGTGGTGACCTGTGACTTTCTTTTGTTTTGTGCTTTCTTGTCGCCAGAACTTCCTGTAGTATCCTTTGATACTTTCTTCCTTTGTTCATTATTATTAAATACTTGCTTTTGGATCCTCTCTGTCTTAGTTTCGTGACTGTATTTCTGGATTTTTTTTTTTTTTTAATTGAATGCTTGAAAAAAAGTATCAATAAATGTCATTAATCTAACAATAACAACAACAATCCAGGGGGTTTTAGTAATTTAGTCCAAGATAAGTGCCAAGTCCTTCATCAAAGTCCTTGTTCGTATTGCTTTTAAGTTGGTTGATCGCTCAATACACTCAAAATACATTTTCATTTCAATTTTAAATTTAGGGAAAAAAGGTTTACACTTACAAAACTTGCTCTTACAAATATGAAATTTGGCCAACAAAAAAACAAGGTTCATGAAATATGTATTATATTCCTTTTCACATTCATGGAAACCAAAGATAACATTCTTATGTTCTTCTTCTTTGGCTCTTGGCGAAGGCGGTCGCACTCTTTCCCTCTCCGTCCCATATCTCTCTTTGCTAGCTCCTCTTGTCTTTGTCTTATTCTATCTCTGAGGCTCTCCGTGCCTTGCTATCAAAATGAATAAGGAATTATGGATTTGATCAACTGGTCTCTGAATGCGATTGACACCATCTTCTTGATGAGAAGTTTGGGCTCGGGAGAGCCCACCTGTCCTGCGGGGACGTTTGCTGCTGGATATGTGATGGACGGGTGGGAGAAGTGGCGCGTCCTGTGCCTGGCTGCTCTGTCTCTGGAGGATATTGAAGACTTTTACCTATTCGGAACTTTGATAACAGGGTTTCTGCTGATGGGCTTATGCGGGGCCCTGGCGTATCGACGATTGATGAAAGCGGTCAGTGCTGCTCAAAACCCCACCAGGCTGGCCGGCTTGATTGCGCTGATGGGCAGGCTTGCTAATTATCAGACTGCAATATTAGATCGCAAACTGGAAAACATCGGGGTGAAGTTAGCAGCTTTGCAACAAAATTTGGCCAGATCTGGAGATGAGTGATGGACATTAAATATCTGTGAAATTGGCAGGTATTGACTTAAAGTTGAAGTATCTTTCTACTCTTTCGGCTTCCCTGTGTTTAAGGAGACGCTCTGAAATTCCTGATCCCTGTCAAGGACACCTGTTGGACTCTACAGGCTTACGCACACACACACACACACACACAGATACACAGCACGACACTTCCTGGCCCCAATCCAACGCCTTCGTATGCTTTCACCCACTGGAGGGGTTAGGCGGGTCTGTGACCAGCGCCTCCATGGCTGCAGGACCTGATGGCTGCCCACCCTTACCGTACTATATCCAAACCCCCTGTTCCCATCCCCTGCGGCAATGTTATGTCTTGTCGGTGTGTTTTTGTGCTAGATTGCTGGGGCTTTTGCCTCTCTCTCCTGTATCTTATTTCCTGTTCCACCTCCTGTGACCTGTCTTCCCTGGAGTTGTGATGTCTGTGCACGGTCGGGGGGTTCCATTTACCTGCATTTCATTGCCTTGTACTTGTACATGTGTGATGACAATAAATTGAATCTAATCTAATCTTATATGTAAATAAAAAAATCTGCCTTCACATAAACTTTTATAAAATCAAGAACATCACACCAAAATGTCATTGAGTGAGGGCAATTCAAAAATAAATGAACAGAAGTTTCAGGATTTACTGAGCAAAAGGAACAGTTGGTGTAAATATCATTCTTAAGTTTTTAAAGATTACACTTGTCTGGATAACATCTATGAATCAGTTTAAAGGTAACCTCTCTTATTTTGTTTGTTATAAAAAATTTGTGGGGTAATGACCAAACTTTCTTCCAGGAAATATCATTCACAAAACCATTCTAATATGACATTACATAAGGCACAGTAACACAATCTTCCTGAAACAGGGCTCTTATTTTCTTATTGCATTTTGATTTAGATAAATAAAAGCAGTTTCTACCAATAAATGTTTTCCAAAGGTCCACTGAATGACAAGTACACTGAAAAAAGTGTTGCATGCAAAACTGTTGCAAACAATTTATTTGTGTTGATTTTAAACAAACAAATTAAATTGAGCAATGTTCAACTTAATTTGTTTGTTTAAATTCAGCTTAAATAAATTGTTTACAACCACTTAAAGTAAAAAATTAAGTAAATTCAAGGAATCATCTTTGAATATTTTTTTTCAGTGTAATTGGAAATGAAAGTCCTTTAAAAAGCATAAAGACACCTTGTGGAATAGCATCAGCAACAATAGCAAAGTCTTTTGGGCTCCCAGGAATTCCGTGCTTAACTAAAAATTCAGAGTAGTTACAAAGTAAACCACTATCTTTGAAAAAATGAGACACATAAATGATATCATATTTAAACCAGTTATTGAAGAATAGAGATTTGTTTTTATACAAGATGTTCTTATTATTCCAAATTATATATGAATAAGGTGTTCATTAGAAAATTTGATCACATCACCCCAATTTTATCCTCCTTAAACTGGCTGCCTGTTAAGTTTCGTATTGAATTTAAAATATTGCTTCTTACATATAAAGCTTTAAATAATCTAGCTCCTGTTTATCTAACCAATCTTCTGTCTCGCTACAATCCAACTCGCTCTTTAAGGTCTCAAAACTCAGGGCTTCTGGTAGTACCTAGAATAGCAAAGTCGAGTAAAGGAGGTCGAGCCTTCTCATTTATAGCTCCTAAACTCTGGAATAGCCTCCCTGATAACGTCCGAGGCTCAGACACACTCTCCCAATTCAAAACTAGATTAAAGACCTATCTGTTCAGTAAAGCATACACTTAGGGGGCTTCCACACAGGTTATGCATCTTGTTGATATACACTGTGAACATCAGCTACGCTAATTATTTTCTTTATTCTCCATTTCCACCTGGGGATACTCTTCCCGAGGCCCTCAGACTATGCAGTCACTGATTCGATCCAAGACCAACGACGAGATGATCCCAAGGTTTTTTATATCCTGGACCTGGCCGAATCCTGAGCAGCTACTGTGGTGGTCATGGAGGAGTGGAGAACATGAGACTGATTCCTGTGACCCTCCAGAGACAGACGAGTCTTTGCTGAGGCCAGCTTCCAGCCTCCGCCACTGAGACTGCAGCTCTGCACAAGACGTTTGGCCAGCGGAGAAATTAAAATGGTCGTGCCCAACTGAGCCTGTTTTCTCTCAAGGTTTTTTTTCTTCACTCCCGCCTTTAGTGAAGTTTTTTTTCCCTCTCCGCTGTCGCCACTGGCTTGCATGGTTCGGGATCTGTAGAGCTGCGCATCGTTGGATTTGCTCTTCAGTATTTGGACTCTCAGTAGTGATTATTAAACCACACTGAACTGAGCTAAACTGAACTGAACTTAAACACTACAAACTGAACTACACTGTTCCTATTTACTGTTACCTTTTATGTGAAGCTGCTTTGACACAATCTACATTGTATAAGCGCTATACAAATAAAGGTGAATTGAATTGAATTGAAAATTGTGTTTAAATATGAGGGACCAAGCTAATAACATTTGCCTATGAAAATGGGACAGTTTTATGGGGATTTTCATAATATTATAATCACAGATTAATAGAAATTTTAATCCACCTAATTTGGAAAAGATTACATTAGGGATCAGATTCCATATAGACAATGGGTTATTGAGACAGTTCTTTATACAATATATTTTAAAGGTATTGTTTAAAGTTGTGAAATCAAGAAAGTTTAAGCGTCCTTTCTCTACAGTATTCTTAAGTACAGATTTCCTAATAAAATGAGTTTTATTCTTCCAAACAAAGTTAAGGTGCATAGTATAAATTTTTTTAAGAATGGCTGAATCAACATTTAAAGAGAGAGCAGCGTATGTTAACCTTGATAAACCTTCAGCTTTAGCTAGTAAAATTCTACACTTTAAGGACAAATCACGTTGGAGACACATATTAAGTTTTTTCTTCGTTGTTTCAATTATTGGATTAAAATTTAAAGAGCCTCTTTCTAATTCATTTTTTGTAATTATAATACCTGATATCTGTATAATATAATATCTGATTTCTGACTTTAATATTACAGATTTCAGATAGATTACATTCTTTGATGGACATTAACTCACATTTTAAAAGGTTCAAGGATAGGTCTGATGCTTTAGAGAATATCTGGATATATTTAAGGGCTACAGCAATTTGATTAATATCTTGCAGAAAAAGCGTGGTATCATCAGCCAATTGACTGATAAGTATTTGTTTGTCAGCTATACGAATACCATTAAGACCACTATTAGAAATAAAGGAAGCGAATATTTGGGACACTAATAAAAATAAATAAGGATACAATGGACACCCTTGTTTTATACCTTGTGATAAATAAAATCTGGGAGAAGTGCCATATTTTAATTTAACTGTACTACTACAATTGTAATAAAGTGTTCTTATTGCCTTACAAAAATTTTTTACCAAAACCAAATTTTTCTGCTGATTTAAAAATAAAATTGTGTTCAATTGAATAAAAAGCTTTATAAAAATCTAGGAAAAGAATAAAACTATTATGTTCCACCAATTCATTATAATCCAATAAATCTAAAACTAGCCTGATGTTATTCATTATGTGTCGCCCCCTCATAAATCCCGATTGAGTCTCATCTATAATAGTATCTAAACAATCTTTAATTCTTTTGGCAAATATTGTGGCAAAAATCTTATAATCATTGTTAAGGAGTGTGATGGGTCGCCAATTGTCCAGATTATCAAGGTATTTATTAGGTTTAGGAATTAGCGTGATGACACCTTGTGTCAACGTAGGAGGTAAAGTTTCTTTTTCAATATTATATATAATATAATATTATATATTATACAATATATAATCAACATTAGTTAAAAATGGAGGAAAATCATCAGCAAATAATTTATACAGCTCTGCTGTAAATCCATCTGTTAGGGAAGCAGACGGACAAGTTAGGTGAGTATATTATGAAAGATGTTTATTACAGCAGCGGAGCATATAAGGATAACAAAGGGGATGTGACTGTAGTATGGATGAGCTGATGTTCCTTCTTCGGAGCAGGATGGATGACAGACACTGAGGGAGACCGAATGCACACACCAGAGGGATTGCGGGGAAGACAGACTGAAGACACACTCAATACAGACAGGACACCGGGAACACTGGACAGACTGGAACGAGACAGAGATCAAGTAAGTTCAAGTGATTAGATAAATGTGATAGTGACTACCAGGAGGTACTCGCTATGAGTCCGCTTCGTGGGAACGAGACCGGACACTGACTGAAGTGAGGTGTGTGCTTATATAGTGAATGGAAGTGATTGGGTGCAGCTGTGCGTGGTTAATACTCAGGTGACGGTGATCGTTGCGTGATGCTGGTGGAAGAGCCTGGCCAATCCGTGACATTACCCCCCCTCCCCAGGGCCCGCTCCTGAGGGCCTAGACCGCCGACGCCGTGGTGGTCTACCTCGTCCACGAGGTGCTGGGAACTCGGGGTGATTGGAGTGGAACTCCTCCATAAGTGCAGGATCTAATATGTCGGATCTGGGGACCCAAGACCTCTCTTCTGGACCATATCCCTCCCAGTCTACGAGGTATTCCAGATGACCACCACGACGTCGGGACCGTAGAATGTCCTTGACTTTGTATATAGACCCTTCTTCTGACATCAGTGGAAGAGGGGGTTCCTCTTCATGGCCAGGCTCTGTGGAGGGAATCAGAGGGTCGTGAAAGGGTTTAAGGAGTGATACGTGGAATGTGGGGTGGATTCTATATTGTGGTGGTAGCTGTAACTTATAGGTGACTGGGTTGACCTGTTCCAGGATGGTGAAGGGACCAACAAATCTGGGACTAAGTTTTCGGGAGGGCAGTCGCAAGCGGATGTCTCTGGTGGAGAGCCAAACTTTCTGCCCCGGAGCATAGGCAGGTCCAGGAATCCTCTTCTTGTCTGACACCTCCTTGGCTCGGCGAACTGCCCTCTGGAGATGGTGATGAGCATCGTCCCAGACCCTCTCGCTCTCCCGGAACCAGTAATCCACTGCGGGGACGTCAGAAGGTTCGCCATCCCAGGGAAAGAGTGGAGGTTGGAAGCCCAGAATACACTGGAATGGCGTAAGTCCGGTGGTAGGTTGCCGCAGGGAATTCTGGGCGTATTCCGCCCAGCCCAGAAACTGGCTCCAGGAGTTCTGATGACCGTGACAGAAGGTCCTGAGGAACCGCCCCACTTCTTGAATTTTCCTCTCAGTCTGGCCGTTGGTCTGTGGATGATAGCCAGACGAGAGGCTGACGGTCACACCTAGGAGTCTAAAAAAGGCTTTCCATAGTCTGGAGATGAATTGGGGTCCTCGGTCCGAGACTATGTCTTCAGGTAGCCCAAAACGTCGAAAGACATGGTTAAATAGGTTCTCAGCGGTTTCTAGGGCTGTGGGTAGACCCTTCAGAGGAATCAGACGACAGAATTTGGAAAAAAAAAAAAAAAAAAAAAAAAAAAAAAAAAAAAAACGATCTACAATGACTAATATGCAAGTATTACCTTCAGACGATGGGAGGTCTGTCATGAAGTCAACTCCTAGGTGTGACCAGGGGCGGTTTGGGATGGGCAAGGGATGGAGTTTTCCTGCAGGTAGATGACGAGGACTCTTTGACATGGCACATTCTCTACAGCCTTGGATGTATCTCCTCACATCCCTCGCCATGTTCGGCCACCAGAAGCGTTGGGATAGCAGCGAGAGGGTGTTGTTGGCCCCGGGATGCCCTGTGCCCAGAGAGGTATGACTGGAGTGAATAAGATCTACCCGTTGATTTTCAGGGATGAATCGTCGATTGGGGGGACAGCCCGGCGGAGTTCTGGATTCTGGGGTGGCGACAACTGTTGGAGCGGACCAGGTGATGGGACAGACAGTGATGTGATCTGGGAGGATGTTGGCCGGGGTCTCACTTATTTCCTGTTGGTCATGGATTCTGGAGAGTGCATCCGCCCGGATGTTTTTGGATCCTGGTCGATATGATATGGAGAACTGAAATCTGGAGAAGAATAAGGACCATCGGGCTTGACGAGGACAGAGTCTTTTTGCCTCTTTAAGGTACTGCAAGTTTTTGTGATCGGTGATCACCTGGAATGGGTGTTTAGCTCCCTCCAACCAGTGTCGCCACTCCTCCAGGGCGAGCTTAATGGCTAGAAGTTCACGGTTTCCGATGTCATAGTTCCTTTCCGCCGGGCTGAGCTTTCGGGAGAAGTAGGCGCATGGATGGAGTAGTGAGGGGTTACCATGGAGCTGTGATAAGATGGCTCCTACTCCGTTGGTCGATGCATCCACCTCGACCACGAAAGGTAAGTCGGGATTGGGGTGAGTCAGGAGTGGAGCCTGCGTGAAGGACTTCTTGAGTTTTTGGAAGGCTGCGGCAGCTTCGGGTGACCAGGATAGCGTTTTGGGTTGATTTTTTAGGAGGTTGGTGAGCGGAGCGGTGATAAGACTGTAGTTGAGGACAAAACGTCGATAAAAATTGGCAAACCCTAAGAATCGTTGGAGTTCTTTAATGGTTTTAGGTTCAGGCCAGGAGATGACGGAAGTGACCTTCCCCTCGTCCATGCGAACCCCTTTTCGGTCGATGATGTATCCGAGGAACTGAACAGATGGTAAGTGAAATGAGCACTTCTCAGCCTTGAGGTACAATTTATGGTTCCGTAGGGTTTGTAGGACCTCCGCAACGTGGTGGCGATGTTCGGCCTCACTCCGGGAGTAAATCAGGATATCATCAATATATACAATGACGGAGACATGGAGGAACTCCCGGAGGACTTCATGGATGAAGTTCTGGAATACGGAGGGGGCATTGACCAGACCATAGGGCATGACCAGGTATTTGTAGTGCCCAGTAGGGGTCACAAACGCCGTCTTCCATTCGTCCCCCTCGCGTATTCGTACCAGGTTGTATGCGCTGCGGAGGTCCAACTTGGTGAATATCCGGGCAGATCGGAGTTGTTCCAGGGCCGCAGGGACGAGAGGAAGTGGGTACCTGAACTTGATGGTGCCTTGGTTCAGAACTCGGTAATCTATACATGGCCGCAGCCCTCCATCCTTCTTGGCCACGAAGAAGAAGCTTGAGGCAGCGGGTGACGTGGACTGGCGAATATACCCCTGACTCAGAGCCTCCTGAATGTACTCCTCCATGGCCTTAGTTTCTGGAAGGGACAACGGGTAGATCCTACCTCTGGGCATAGGAGCATCAGGAAGCAGGTCAATGGCGCAGTCCCATGGTCGATGTGGAGGTAGCTGGGAAGCTCTCTTGGGGCAAAATACGTCCTCGTATGAGGAGTAGATCTTCGGGATCTGAATGGATTGTTTCTCAACTGGACTTTCGACAGACGTGACGTAGACATTTATGGGTCTCTGGATCTGCAAGGGTAGGTCAGGAAAACAGCTGGAGACGCATTCTTTACCCCATCTTTTGATTTCTCCGGTGCCCCAAGAGAGGATGGGATCATGCTTCACCAGCCACGGGCGCCCTAGGATGATGTCCATTGATGCTCCCTCCAGAACCAGAAATTGAATTTCTTCTTTATGAAGTAACCCTACTCTGAGGGTGACGGGTTCACATTTACGATGGATACGTGCTTGGGAATGGATATCGGTGGTTATAGGTTGAATCTGGTAGACGTGCGTCAAGGCTTCGGTGTGGAGCTGGAGGCGGCGACAGAGGGCGTGCGAGATGAAATTTCCGGCTGACCCGGAGTCGATGAGGGCCGTGACTGAAATAGAGACAGAATGGGCAGTTAACTGAACATTGGTGGTGAGAGGGTGCATTTTTTCAACAGGAGAACTGAACACACTCACCAATGAACGTACTGGACGAATGGGACAGTCCAGCCTGACATGTCCTTCGGCACCACAGTACATACACAGACCCCGGGTCAGCCTCCTCTGTCGCTCAGTAATCGTAAGTCTACCAGACTCGACAATCATAGGTTCTGGTTCTGAAGGGACGACTGGCTCTGGCGGACGAAGGAGTGCTTGTGAGATTGATGGGAGATCATGCTGGTAGACCTTCAGACGATCAGAACATCGAAGTGATTGTTGGATGAATTTTTCCAACCCCATAGTATCGTCGAGGGCTGCCAGCTGTAACCTCAGGTTGGGCTCCAATCCGAGCCGGTAAGTTGTTAGGAGAGATCGCTCATTCCATCCACTAGCAGCAGCCAGAGTCCGAAACCGGAGCGCATAGTCCTGGGTGGACATGGCTCCCTGCTTAAGATGATATAGTTGTTCTCCGGCTACTACTTCTCCATCTGTACGACCAAAGACCTCCTTGAAATATGTGGTAAAGTTATGAATGGAATGGGTTACCGGCCCAGCTTGCTGCCAGATGGTCTCAGCCCACCTGAGAGCCGACCCAGAGAGAAGGGAGATGATGAAGGCAATTTTGGACCGATCTGTGGGGTATAAATCTGGTTGCATTGTGAATATCAGAGAACATTGTAATAGAAAGCCATTGCACTCCTCCGCCCCGCCAGATTAGGGCGCTGGTCGAGCCATGGGACTGGATGAGTGGGTGGACGGTGAAGAAGTGCTCGGTGCTGGTGGTGCTTCGGGAAGTGGAGTAGCTGGCATTAAAACTCTCTTCAGGGAGTCCACCAACTCCTGAATGGGATCGGGAGTGCTCATGCTGTATTGTTGTTAGGTCCGGTCTTCTGTTAGGGAAGCAGACGGACAAGTTAGGTGAGTATATTATGAAAGATGTTTATTACAGCAGCGGAGCATATAAGGATAACAAAGGGGATGTGACTGTAGTATGGATGAGCTGATGTTCCTTCTTCGGAGCAGGATGGATGACAGACACTGAGGGAGACCGAATGCACACACCAGAGGGATTGCGGGGAAGACAGACTGAAGACACACTCAATACAGACAGGACACCGGGAACACTGGACAGACTGGAACGAGACAGAGATCAAGTAAGTTCAAGTGATTAGATAAATGTGATAGTGACTACCAGGAGGTACTCGCTATGAGTCCGCTTCGTGGGAACGAGACCGGACACTGACTGAAGTGAGGTGTGTGCTTATATAGTGAATGGAAGTGATTGGGTGCAGCTGTGCGTGGTTAATACTCAGGTGACGGTGATCGTTGCGTGATGCTGGTGGAAGAGCCTGGCCAATCCGTGACACCATCACACCCAGGAGCTTTATTATTTTTCAAACTCTTAATTGCACTTTGTATTTCTTCCGACGTTATATTGCCATCACAAAAAATATCTGTCAGAGTTAGCTATAAGCTTTAAATAATTAATTGAATCCATAAATGAGGAGGAGGTATCCTCTGAGCATCTTGATTTATAAAGATTTTTATAAAAGCTAGCACTAAATTCAGCTATTTCCTTAGGATCTTTAACAATATTTCCATTAATACATAGTTGTTCAATTGTTGAAAAGGAATAATTTTGCTTTTCCAGTTTGAAAAAATATGCAGAATTAAGTTCTGCCTCTTCAAGCCATTTTTTCCTAGATCTTATATAAGCACCCCTAGCCTTTGATAAGTATAAATCATCTAATTTAGTTTGTAAAGCTACCATTTCAGATTTTTCTTCTAACGACATGCCATCAAAATGACAAGTTTTAGATAAACTACTGATCAGGCTGTCTTCAAGAATCTTTCTTTTTTAGCTAAATCGGCTCCAACTTTTCTTAAATAAACATCAATTTCAATCTTTAGAAGCTCCCAATTTGAACAAAATGAATTTTGAGTTGTGGCTGTTTTCCAATATTTAGCAATTAACTCTTTAATTTTATCCTTTACATCATCTGATTCTAATAACAAGCTGTTTAATTTCCACAAAGAAGCTCTCTTATGATCTGTTTTGAAATCTGCCCTTAATGGTGTATTGAGTAAGATAGTTTTGTGATCAGTCAAAGATGTACATTGAATGCTAGTATGTAGATCAAAATTAGCCATTTCCTTGGAGATTAGCCAAAAATCTATTCAGATTGACTTGAGCCACTTTTGTTGGACCAGGTATACTCCACATTATTAGGAAATCTCTCTCGCCAAATGTCTACCAACTCAAATTTGTCTCGTAGGTCTAATAGTGTTGGACTTGAACAAGTTGCGCTTTTTGGAGGATATCTGTCTAATAAATTGTTAATAGATACCTTAAAATCTCCACCTAAAATGATAAATGCCTTAGGGAATTTGTTTGACCAATATGTAAGCTTTTCATCTAATTTATCAAAAAGAATTTTATTATCTGTTGAAGTATTGTATCCATATATATTCCCAAGAATTACAGTTTGTTGGTTAAGTGAAATCTCTAATACGAGAAGGTGACCCAGGCTATCTGAATCTGACCCTAATATATCCCCTCCATATTTATTTCTGAAGATGCTTACACCAGCCGAGTGTTCTGTGCCATGTGAACACCAAATATCATTACTCCACTGAGATTTTCACCATCTGTAATCATCATTAGTAGAATGGCATTCTTGAATCAAACAAAAATCTGAATTGTGCTTTTTAGCGAACAAAAATAGTGCTTTCCTTTTGACACTATCCCTGAGGCCCCTGGTGTTAAAGGATATTAATGACAATGACATTAAACAGGAACAACAAGAAAATTAAATAAAACAAAAAAAGAACCTGTGAAGCAAAGAAAATCTGCTTTTTATATTACTTATATCAAAGACAGGCAATGAACAACAAATACCCACCCGGGAATAATCTAAAAGTAAAAAAAATAACTAATCTACAAGTTCAGTGAATAACTAATACTGTTATTGTGGTTAAATTTCCACTTAGAAGTCTTAAAAGAGCCAAATATTATTATAAATAATAATAAAAATATTAATAAAACATAAAAAATTAATAAAAAATAAAACAATAATAATAAAAAATAAATAAAAAACAATTATAGTCATCTAATAGTTTAGATTTAGTTGAATGACAAGTGTGCAATAAGACTAACACTTCTTAATAAACATAAAAAATAGAAAAGAAATATTAATTAGAATAATAATAATAAATTCAGATTCACTCTTTACATTTGAGGTTAATTGCTAACAGAAAAGGTTGCCTGTTGAGTAAGTACCATGCTTTAAATGTTAGCTGCTACATCTTTAGCGGTTAGTCTTTTACCCTCAATCACAGCAAAAGGACCGTGAAAGCCAGCTCTCTTCCCCTCTTGTCTCGCTTTCTCTACCATCGGCCACAGGAGAGATCTTGCATCCTTATCTTGCTGTGAAAGATCCTCGAAGATCTTAATTTTCTTTTCTTTTAGATAGTTTGACGTTTTGGCATCGTTCCAAACTCTTTCCCGTTGTGATCGCGATGAAAACAGGACTATGATGCGGCGAGAGGATTTTTCCGAAGCAGATCTCGGTCCCAAGCGGTGCGCGATGTCTACTCCGATGGGCAGCTCTGCTGCGATGTTTGGGGAAACCTGCTTGAAGAGGTCGATGATCATCTGCTTTACATTCTCCGCTGTTTTTTCTGGAATGCCAGCAACACAACAAATTCCACCTTCTCTTGTATGCGTCCAAATCATTACACCTCTCACGAAGTTTGTCATTGACTTTCTTTAGTTTTTCAATTTTCCTTTCAAATTCTTTGGACTTTTCGTTCAGGCACTTTACCTCTTCACCTTGGAATCCGAGGGAGTTGATTATCTGTTTAATAGAATTTGAGTTTTCAAGTACAGTTTTTTCAACCCCATGAATTCGGCACAAAGTCTCATCGTGCATGGCTTCCATCCTCTGCAAGAATCTCATTAGCGTTGCATCACTCACCGTAGGACTGTCAGAGCTTGTTTTACTTTTTTTGGCAGGATTTGGTTCGGTTGTTTCAGGTAAAGACACAAATTGCCCAGGCTGTGTATCCATTTCAGAAATTAGATTTCTCCTTGCATAGCTGTGTATTGAGACTACAGTTTCTTCTTTTACGTCCATGGTCTGTGCAGCAGTTTTAGCAAACACGTTTAAGTTAGCAAATAGCTGTCAAAATCACGTGTCTTTCAAACTCAGCATACAAGGAAGCTAAAAAAGAAAATAAACAACTAAAACGATAGCTGTTTAGCTCATAACTTTTGTAAATATCTTTGAGTTAGTTCCTGAACATGAGTTTATTCCCGGGTCCGAGCAAAATTTAAGAGCTACATCAAAAGCGATTTGCTACGACGCCATCTTGGCCTCCCCTCCCATTTCCGGATTTGTCTTTTCCGCGCCAACAGAGCATTATGCTGCATCTAAATTCATCAGTTCGTGTTGTAGCAGTTTAAGCAGGGCTGGACTGGGACCAAAAATCAGCCCTGGCATTTCAACCCAGTCTCACGGCAGTTCGTGAAATAGTCACGAAATTTAATCTATTGATTCGTGTTCATGGGCACGAATTTCCCTCTTTTTTCGTGTCACCTTGCACGAATTTCCATCCAATGTATTTCAATAGGAAATCATTTTCGTGTCTCTAGCACGACTTATTTTGCCATAGGGTACCTGATGCTGCGCTTTTTAAAAAATATTTTTATTAAATATTATTATAACCACAGGGTACCAGACGCAGTATTACGATTATTATTACAGCCACAGGGTACCAGACGCAGTATTACGATTATTATTACAGCCACAGGGTACCAGACGCAGTATTTTGATTATTATTACAGCCACAGGGTACCAGACGCAGTATTTTAATTATTATTGTTGACACAGGGTACCAGACGCAGTATTTTAATTATTATTGTTGACACAGGGTACCAGACGCAGTTTTTTTTATTATTATTATTGACATAGTGTACTAGTTTTTCTAAACCGACGCAGAAGGAATTCCATTGCTTTCAATGGGTTGCCTCAGGCGTCATACGGAGACGTTCAAAGCCATCAAAAGATGTCAACGCAATATTTTAAACCTGGTTAACGTCTATTATAACAGTTTTTTTTAAATATGTGATTTTTGTTTTGTTCATGAAATGCGTCTGTAAAGAGGGTCGAGACAACTGTAAATGAGAATATAAATCGGTCAGCGTGACTTCTATTCAACAGTGAGTTTAACATCGCTCAGCTATTGGTCAAAATGCATCACCGGTGAGTTCACCGATGAGTTAAACTGCAGCAATATGTGGTAGGTTAATGCTACATAATGTATTTTTTATTTTTTTTATTGGAGATTAGTTGGTATTTATAAATATGTTATCATTTACTTTATATTTAATGAGTGAAATTATATTCAATTGCCCAGTTTAGGGTAATTATGCCTAATAAAACTGATTAATTTGTTTGTTTTTTTAACTTAAAAAATATTACATTTAAAGTACTAAGTTTTAAAAATATTTTTAGCTGATCTTTGTATTATTAAATTATTCATTGAAGTTGGGGTCATAGTACGTCGAGATCTATTTTTTTTTTACAGTCTATGGTCGCAATCCCAAGGTTCATTGCGATCCCAAGGTCCACTGCGGTTTTCCACGCGGTAAGTAAAAAGTAAACAAATAAAGACGATTTGTTGATTTAGATAAGGGGTTTGTTTAGAACTTTTATAAAAGCAGGGAAGTTATCTCCTGATGCATTAAATGACTGCAGACTTGATATAAATAAAGCATGTACTGCAAACTAGCGATGTTATCTAATTACATCTAAGTTCATTTATTAAAAAATATATTTTCCCCACATATAGTCGTGCATAGCTCAGAACAATATAGTTATACATTTGAAGATGAGGAGCAGTGTTACCAGATTGTTGTTTTCCACAATAGTAATCGTCCAAAATCTAAATAAATTATGCAATATGCAATGAATATTACCTCTAATAATACAATTGTATTCATAACTACATCAATATTAAAGCAAATCAAGTGTTTCTCTTAAGTTTAAAGGCTACATTGTAACTGCAATTATTTTTCATGCCTTAAAAGAAACAAAAAAGTAGACATAACTGAAATTCTGCCTGTCTGAGCACATTTTATTCATTTTAGACCACAAAACTAATCTTTGTATTATTAAATACAGTCTCTTTCTGCCTATATATATATATATATATATAGTATTATATATATAGATAGTATTTTTTCTTCTTGAGAAAGTCTTATATGTTTTATCTGGCTAGAATAAAAGCAGTTTCTAATTTTTTAAAGTCAAAATTATTAGCCTATTAACCTAATTAACCTAGTTAAGCCATTAAATGTCATTTTAAGCTGTATAGAATTGTCTTGAAAAATATCTAGTCTAATATTATGTACTGTCAATCATGGCAAAGAGAAAATAAATCAGTTATTAGAAATGAGTTATTAAAACTATTATGTTTAGAAATGTGTTGGAAAAAAATCTTCTCTCTGTTAAACAGAAATTGGGGGAAAAATAAACAGAAGGGGGCTAATAATTCTGACTTCAACTATATATATATATATATATAAGTATAAGGTGTTCAGATATGAATATTTTGTTTTTTTAGGTTCTTCGAATTACTTTAAATCCAATTTCCCAATTTTATTAATAAGCAAAAGGTAAAGGCACTTTTAGAACCCATGTTTATATTGTTAAATTGCACTTGTCCCTCTCTCTAGCTCTGTTAACACATTTGTGTTTGTTTGTTTAATCCTTGTGTCTTTCAGTCTGTTTCTGCCTATCACAATGAGTGATTCAGAACTTCAAGAGCAACTTTTGAACCTTGATACTCGGATTGATCAAGATTTCAATTATAAGCTCAAGTCTTGATGACAACTTGGTGATCTGCAAGAAGCAACTCCAGTAAAGACAACTGAACCAAGGGTATGGTGGAGAAAGAGACACATTGTGTAAGGAAGGCCAAGACCAATCTGGAATCAATAAAGGGTTAGTTTTTCATTCCATGTATATTAAATATCTGCAATGTTTAGGCATATATGATTGTATGAGATAAAATTTACATGCGTTTATTCTTCCACTACTATTGTATTAACGGAAAGAGACGCATAAGTTTTATTCTTACTATTGTTTATGAAAAACATTAAACTACAGTATTAGCTCACAAAATATAGTGGCTTAACTGTTTAAAACAATTTGTTCTATGTGTTGATTAGTGGCCAACCTTTTTTTTATTTTACTGAAAGTGTTTTGTCTGATTTGTATGACACCTTATAGACCATAAACTGATTCGGCTGTCCACATTGGAGTCCAGGAAATTAGAAGTCTGCTTATGCTGCTTGTCTACTAGTCTTGGGATAAGTTGAAATGTTATTAATGTTAATTTTTTGTTGTTTTAATCTTGTACAGCTCATAGGAACTCCAATCGTCCCAACTGTGAGAGGGCCTTGCTCCAGTGACTGTTGGTGTGTACTTCATTGTTTCCATTAGTCCCTGTATCTGTAGACCTAGGTGACAGTGGGCTAGAGTGAAATTTTGGTTTTATTTAAACTAAGGCATAATGATGGCCTTTTTATCTCAGATTTGGTCATGCAAGTAATTAATTGATATCATAAAATATTTTTATATTCTTTCCATTGTAGGTGGAAAAGATGTTGGTATAATTATTTTTAATAGACTGCCAAGATCTCAGCAGACATTTTTCTTAGATATTCTTGAGTGGGAGTCTGTGCAATACAAGGTGGATAGTATTTGCAAGAAGGATGTACTAGGTACTTTAAACTGTATTTGTTGAAACTAAATTAACAAGAAAACAGCTCTTTGATGTTCACCTAGTAAAATTAGATTAGAAGATATAAACTGTCATGTACTTGTTCTTGACAGGAAGATTTGTGGACTACATTAACTAATGACACTACCTCCAAAGAGTTGCAAAAAGCTGTCCAAAGTTCCAGCACCCTCTTTAAGTCCTTCATTTTGGTGTTCCATGCCAAAGCACATGAGTTTTAATGTGAGATTGGTGAACTATATGAGCATCTTAAACTGTTGCCAAAATTTTGTTATTGCTTTCCAGGATATTGGCATACCAGGATAGGTGTGGTTTAACTGTTGGGAAGGAGGTTGGAACAGTGCAATGTTTCCTCTCTTGGATTGCAGTGACCAGACATGCTACTGTAACTCTCATGGTCATGTGCTGGAATTAGCAGATGTTCAACTATTTGGCCATCTCACTGACCTGTTGATATCAGAAGGTAAAGACATCCAGTAGAGTTTGTTTTAGATGTTCAGTAACCTATTTGTTACGACTTTGTAGTTTTGTTCTAGGGTTTAAGCGGCAACATTTAAGGGTGGTTAAAATTTGTGGTGAGTAGGTGGCAAAATTTAAACAACAACCAAAATACTGCCAAAAATAGGTGAATTTATTTACAATAGTGAAAAGGCAAACAGAAAAGAAAAGTATTTACAAGGTCACACAAAAGAGAATAATTCAACGTATTGTGGTTGGGGAAACGAGAATTAAGTGGCGCCAAATAAATGAAAGCAATATAACAAAACGCCCAAATCTAGCTATTATGACCCTCTAAACTATCTAATAGAAAATAAACAAACAGAACATCTTCAGCGTTTTCACGCTATATCTAATCCTACTCTTCTAACCAAAAATACAAAGAAAACTTACAGCGGGTGGCGCTCACTTCTAAACTAGTGTGTTTAGACAGTGGAGTTATCTACGTGATGTAAGATGTATGTCACGTGACCTCTAAACTCCTCGAATCCCAGGGAAAGGCTGACGCCAGAGATCAGGGATATTTACAAGCACACAAACAAGAGCTATGAACACAACAAGAACAAGACCAAAATCAAAACTCTAAACTAACATCAATATCACATCATAAGCCAAAACACACACAAAAGCAAGCAGCATAAGACAAACAAGACAGAGCAAAAAGCAGAACGAGCTTCCCCCGCTCGCGTCCCTTTAAACGGTGAGCTCCTAATGTGATTGGTAGCAATGTTGATGACGTCACATGGTGGAATAGAGATTGACATCTTCACGGACGAATGGGAAACTGGAATGGGCGTACCTAAGAATTGACAGAGAGAGAGGGAGGGAGCGAGCGAGCGAGCGAAAGAGAGAGAGAGAGAGAGAGAGAGAGAGAGAGCGAACACACACACACACACACAAGCAAAACAGACAGGCATAATATACATTTGACTGTAACACCCTGACCCTCAAGAACAAACCTGTTTGTTAAAATAAACCAGAGAGAGAGAAAAAAAAATTAAACTCTAGACAGGGCATCCGCCATAACATTATCAATGCCTTTTTTATGTCTAATATCCAAATTATAATTCTGTACTAGCACAGACCATCTCATCAGTCGTTGGTTATGATTGTACATCCTGGATAAAAATACGAGGGGATTGTGATCTGTATATACAAGCACAGGTAAACAGCTGGAACCAATGTAAACCTCAAAGTGTTGCAAAGCAAACAACAGAGCAAGGGTTTCCTTTTCAATCGTAGAGTAATTGAGCTGATGTTTATTAAACTTACGAGAGAAATAGCTATTATGAATAGTATTATGATTTTTGATTTCTTATCACTAGACCACAACAGCTCTGCAATGCAAGTTGCAAAACAGAATCAATGAAACTGGCAGTGACCGGAAACCAATTGGAAGACTTTGGTCTATGATGTAAAGAAGTGGGCAGACGGTGAGGAAATTATTATTAATATTACATATAGTCACGAATAATTGTAAGTGTTACTATTATTGTTTTGTATTTTCACTAGCAGAAGCAAAGACAACAAAAAACAGAAGTGATGTGGATGTCTTCGCCTTATAGCATGGTATGTACACTAGACTTCTGTCAGTTTTGATTCTTTAACAGTTGATATATAATCCATGTGATACAACTTTCTTCTTATGAATACATTTCAGACACTGTCGATCTAACGACAACGAGAAGGGCGTTCAACATTATCCTGCTAGTAAGGACTCTTGAAGAGAACAGAGGATTCTTGTGGCAGAGATGGCCAACCATTATAAATACCAAATACCTTTCAACTCATCCTGGTTCCTTCAGAGAACTGTCCTGCTTGTGTGCTACTGAAAAGTATGTATTTGTATTATTTAGCACAAACATAAGCATAAGGCTACCCAGTCCAAAGGATGTTAATACATTTTAATGTGGTTGTGTTCTTCTTTTAAGATACGACATGTGGCCTAAACGAAGAGGGGTTGAAAGCAATGGAATTCCTTCTGCGTCGGTTTAGAAAAACTAGTACACTATGTCAATAATAATATTAAAAAAACTGCGTCTGGTACCCTGTGTCAACAAAAATAATTAAAATACTGCGTCTGGTACCCTGTGTCAACAATAATAATTAAAATACTGCGTCTGGTACCCTGTGGCTGTAATAATAATCAAAATACTGCGTCTGGTACCCTGTGGCTGTAATAATAATCGTAATACTGCGTCTGGTACCCTGTGGTTATAATAATATTTAATAAAAATATTTTTTAAAAAGAGCAGCATCAGGTACCCTATGGCAAAATAAGTCGTGCTAGAGACATGAAAATGATTTCCCATTGAAATACATTGGATGGAAATTCGTGCAAGGTGACACGAAAAAAGAGGGAAATTCGTGCCCATGAACACGAATCAATAGATTAAATTTCGTGACTATTTCACGAACTGCCGTGAGACTGGGTTGGGCATTTTGGGCCAGAGCGGCCCACAACAAACAGTCAAATTGATAATCATCTGTACACACCCTTGAATATGTTTACCAATTCCTAATCTGTAAAAGCAAAAAAGCCATATATAGGAAATAATGAGAGTGGACAAATTAAAAACTTGTAAAATGTAATTTATTATTATAATAAAATTATATTCCACACTGGAAGTCTGTGTGTGCCTGTGTGTTTTGAGAGAGAAAGAGAAGGGACAAGATAAATTGTTGATAAGATAATCAGTTTCCCAGAGTATAGCTTTAAATAAACTGTAAACTTTGAGTGAAGATAAAAGAGGATAAAATTACTGTAAACTCACCCAAGTAAAAAAAAAATGCAGGTGAATGATGACATCCTATGAGAGAAGAATTAAAGATTCAGGGTTGAAAAAAACATAAAACATACTACATTGCACTGAACACTTTCATAATAATTTCAAGAATTTCTGCTTACCTTAATGAATAAACTATGAATGAACTCAGTCAAAAGTATGTGAATGCCTCCAATGAACCCTTGAAAGAAAAAGACATCCTGTGTGAGAGTAGTTAAGATAAAAAAATAGATAAAAGTAAAACCTAATAACTGTAAACTTACCAAGTAAAAAAAAAAAATACAGGTAAACTCTTTTGATGAAATCCTCTGAAAAATGAAAAGATGTCAGAGAACAAGAGATGTCAGATTCCATTCCTGTCAAAGAGGAGGGAAATGGTTCAGTCTTGAATGAAATGTAAGACAGCTGCTCCACTGCATTAAATAGTTTTATATTTATTTCAGGAACTTCATCTTACCTTATTAAGTTACAAGAGCAACTTTCTTAACAATTCACTCTTTTCAGCAACCCTGTCAATGACCATGTCTGAGTCCAATGCCATGAGGATGTCTTTCTCGGTAGCCATCAACATGAACATCTCCAGCCTGTTTTCTGACAGAGTGCTTCTGAGTCTGGATTTGATGAACTTTAGTGTTGAGAATGTTCTTACACAGGCCACCTGAGTCAAGGAGAGGGTCAACAGGAACTTATATGCAAGCCCAAGGAGATGATAAGCACTTGACAACATGTTAAACCGCCTAAGTATTTCATAGCAGCACAGTGGGCAATTTTTGCAGGAGGCACAGGTTTTGTTCACAACATCAATTTACTCTTCCTGTCCTTCACTTCTATCTTCCACTGTTCTGGTCTTGTATTCATCTACATGTGATCCTTTAAGCCTGTCCCATTGCCCAGCTAAACTTTTCAGTTCTGACTGTAGATTCTCCACTGTAGCTCTGCTGTCAAATTTAATCAGACATTTACTGTGGTCTTGGAGTGCATTGCTAGGAAGAGAAGTGGCCTCAATGTTATGAAAGTTCCTAGGATCCAGCAAGCCAAATCAGCAAAGAGAGTGGCGTGTGTCATGAACCTTCTGTGAATGGCACTTATAGCAGTGTCCAGAATGATGTTGTGTACATTCACCTCGTATGCTCTCTCAGCATCGAATGACACATCTTCAGCCATCTCCCCAACCCTGCTTTTTTTCTTTTTTGTTCTTTTCTAAGGCATTGCAGCCTCCACTTCAAAGTCTGCATCTTCCTTCCTCTGTTCAATGTTTTCATTTGCCCACTTGACAAATGTATCTGCAGCTGTCCTTACACTTATGAAGTCCCTGGCAATGTTTTTAAGGCTCTCATGTGTGGCAATCACCATTCGATGGACAGAGAGGATGTCCATTCTTTCTGTCTGGAGGTAATTAGATAGTGGAGTGGTATGGTCAAATATTCTCAGGATTATCTGTGCTGTTAACACTGTTTCATACCTCAGGAGGCCCTCTTTAAAGCCACGTGCTTTGGCACGTATAGTTGGCTTTTCATTTTCCTTTTTCTCTATGGCTGCCAGCGTGAGCACTGTTTCAATGAAGAGGCTGTCCTTTGGTTTGCCAAAATGTCCAAACACTTTTTTGACAGCATCGTGCTTGGCCCACCATCGTGTTTCACCAATTGGGGAGAGGCGTCTATGGTTTTTGTCCTGTTTTTGGTTTTCCCATATATTTACTCCCTGATGAACACAGCTATATCATTCAGTAGACTGAACAGTGTTCCACTTTCGATGACAGTTTGAGTTGTGTCAGCCAGCACAAGGTTAAGCACATGAGCATAGCACCACACATGCACATGAGTGGGAGACTGTGAGGTCATCAGTGCTGAAAAACCTTTGTACTGGCCCTGCATATTGGATGCCCCATCTGTTGCATTTCCTATGCACATGTCCTTGTCTAGCTTTAGCCGCTCTAAGACTTCTGAGAGGAGGTTTACAAAGTACTAGCCAGTGGTTGCCTGACATTTCACTACAGCAAGAAGTCTTTCATGTACAGTCTCAGTTACATAACATAAGATCACTGAGCACTGATCCTGAGATGCTATGTCTTGTGTAGTGTCAAGCTGAACAGAAAACATACCAGCTTTCTGAACATCTTCAGTAATACACTCCTGATTAAGGTGACCAATGGTATCTATTATGGAGTTGACTGTGGTTTTGGAGAGTAGGGTGATAAGTGACCCTCTACCACTTGTTCCACTGGACTGGTGTAACTTCCTACTCTTTTCTACGCAATCATCAAGATGCTCTTTTAAGCAGACATCATATTTTCCTAATAAAAGAATAAGTTCTAAAAAGTTCCCGTGATCTATGGTTTTGTCTATGAGTGTATATGCTGCCTCATTCTCCATATGCCTATAGCTCAGCCCTCTCTTCCCAAGCACTTTCACCACATCCACAACACGCTCCAATACCTGGCGTCTCTTTCTCACTTGTTCCCTATGTGCAGACATCTGTTTACTAGCAAAGACGCTGCTAATATCTGCATTTGAGCATCTTAGGAAAAAAGCTTCTGCACATGTATGGTGTGCAATGCTTTTTTCATGCTCCTCTACGCGCTGGTGAACATGTCTCCAATCTGACATTCCGGTAATGAAAGTACTGTTGTTTTCAGTCTTCCCAAATGCCATACAAACAAAACAAAACAATGCATGACGTTTCTCACAATATGTGAGCCATTTCCTGCTGGTTCCATCCTTACAGATTAATACCTTCAGCACAGCCGGATTTCTGGTTTTCTGTTGTGGGTGGTGATCTAAAAATGTTTGTAAACCAGAAGGTGTTGGACGAACAAAGTAATTTATGTCTTCCTGCTCCCTGTCCTCACTGACACACTTCTCTTCTTCTAAGGGTGCTATCTCAACCTGGCTCAAAGAGACATGAGGATTTGGGGTAAATTTTTATTGATTTTTTTTGTTAATCTAATGCAGTCAGGTGCAGTAATCATATTCTCAGTTTAAAGAGGCCCGCGGAGCAAAAATATATATTTTTAAAAGTATAGCAAAGTTAAATATTAAAAAATACAGTCATTAATCTCAATTTAATTTCTGTATATTGTCCATGAAGATTTTTGTTAGGTTCTAAAAAATACACTATTCACTCAGTCTATATTAAATAATGAATATAACAAAAACTGCCTGCTGACGCACACACTTAATTTTGATTAACAAAATGAAGTTAAATTTAAAAAAGCACAAATTTAAAATGTTTAACTCAACAGTAAAACATCAACTATAGCTTAAAGATCTGCTGTTTGTTCTTAGACAGACTTAACCTGCGTGAAAAAAAGTAGTTTCAACCACCTTATGGTTATAGTGTTGCTTACTACACCTGCGGACACAAATAGAGGTAAAGTTGGTTTTATATTCGCTTATTCAGACTTTCCCCTTAATAATATAATTTCATAAAAGTATTATTTGCAAAGTCTAAATAGTGAAATCATATAAGCAGCCAATGACAATCAAAGTAGCCTACAACAATTGTTCACAGTCAAATAAACAGTGTTATTGTTGTTTTCAAGTCATACTTGCATGCTAATTATGATTGAAAATTCAAAGTAACATGGTAAACAATATAGAGACTTATAAATTATGAATGTGCAAATATAAAACCAACTTTACTTCTATATGTAACAAGCCAAACTCACAGTCACAGTGCATAGGGTGCTGTTCATATATGACACTGCCAATCACTATTATTTTATGTTTTGTCTCAGTTTTAACAAGGGGCATCTACTACATTTATTACATAAGCTAAATGTTCTTAAAGCATTTTACTTTTTACTGCTTACTGTGGGCTCTACACACTCACCTCAACTCTTTCCCTTTCTTTTTCCTCCTCATTGGTTCTGTCAGTCCTACCGGCGGCATCACCGCTCTCATCAGCTGCAGCAGCTGATGAAGGTCCCACGGCCGTGGCAGAAAACATATCTGTTATTTTGCAACATTTTTCGGCGTCTGTTTGAAGAGCCTGTCTCTTTTTTTCCCGCAATTTCTCTGCGCCTCCCTTACGTTTCTTCTCCATCTCTCTCGCGACTATTTTGACACCGACGTTGCACGCAGCACAGCACAGTCAGGGCCCGAAATAGGAGTTTGTGATTGCCAGATGGCCAGTCCGCCCCTGAGTTTAAGTAATGAATTTTCGCGAAGATAAATTATAAAGTAAATTAAGTAAAAATAATAGGTTTAATCAGCTGTGTAAATGGGCACTTTTTTAAGATCACTCATTGGGAGAGTTTATGTTAGTGAAACAAACAAGTCATGTCTGAAGTGAATAAAGAGGATGCAAAGAAAAAGATTACTCCATGGTAAAATGAAGTGCACTGCAGACGATGCAAGAAAAGCATGAAAATGAAGGCATCTTCTTGTAAAGACGGCTACATCTGGTAAGTATATATATATATTTATTTATCCATATCCTATTCAGAAAATAATACCAATAAAATTAAGTTATTATTAGGCTATTATAGCATATTTGTTTGAAGTTTAACAATTATTTTAAGCACTTACAAGTTTCAGTCTCTTATAGTACTGGTACAGTTTGAAAACTTTTTAATTTAGATTTTCTTTCAATGCTTTCAATTTTTTAATTAGTTTAAACTATTGTTTTATTCAATATAGAAGCAGTTCTCAAACTTAAAATAAAATTACTATAAATGAGACTGAGATTATTTTAACTTGTCTATTTATTTATTTATTTGTTTGCATTGCCAAAGGTAATACATTTTTGATGAATAACTCTACTACTCATTTGCAGGCAGTGCAAAAAGTCATGTGGACGAATTTGGAAAAGTGTAAGGACAAAGTACATATTTCCCCATTCCCATGCAAGCCTTTTCAGTTGGATGAAGTATATTCACAGGCAAGTTTATATTCTCTGTGATCTCTAGTAGCCTGTCCTTTAGTTTTCTGCATATACTTTATTTCCATTCAGTTTTTGTTTTACTGTAATATAATATTGCATTATTTAAATTTTCACAAGGTCTCCATAAATGGATATGATGTTACCATTGTATATACACGTGCACACACGCATGCACACACACACACACACACACACACACACACAGTGGGGGAAATAAGTATTCAGCACGTCATGTTTTTTCTTGGGAATACTATTTCTAAAGGAGCTGTTAACATGGAATGAAACCAGAGTTTGGTAAAAACCCAAACAATACAAACATAGAAATATAACAACATTTGTAAAAATCAAAAAACAATTGTATGGATAATAACAATGGAATGACACAAGGAGAAAGTACTGAACTACTGAAATGTAGTTAATACTTTATATTACTGTATATTATAGTGATAGTAGCTTAAAGACTCTTCTCATATGGAGAATGAAGTCACGTGCAGTGCTCAGATGTGAGTTTCTCAGAGACTTCAAAATCTTGATGGTTCTGTGGGTCTCGTCTGTCAAATCTGATCTTTAATTTGTAATTTGGTTTTCTCTTCCTCCTGCTAATGTAGATGTTGGACTGAAGCAGCTGATATTCATTTACTGTGAGGAAGGGCAGACGGCTGCTGAAGACCTACTGAGAAGTTTCAGCTGCTGTCTGGGCTTTCACTGTCTTTCTACACCTCCCTTTCTTCATGTGTTCAATACTTTTTCTCTGTGTCATTTCATTTTATTACACAGAACTTTATGTGTAAAGTAATTAGATTTGTTTTCTTTGCAGAGAGTCTGTTAACAATAAATTATTATTTAGGTAACTGTTACTTACCCCTTAATCTCTTTCCAAACCTAAAATATATTAATTAGTCTTATGAACACATAACATTTTTATGAAGTATTAGAGCAGTCCCTCAAAGCTACCATAGTTATATTAAAAAATAAGATGAACAAAAGCCTTTAAGTTTGCAATTGAATGTGGGTAAATGATGTAATATTGTAATATATGTAATGCTTTTTAAACATGATAACAAAATGCTTTATTTTAATGTGTAAGATAAAAATTGTATTTATAAATATTTGTTAAACAGTTTGCGAGTGATAACAGCCAGTGAAGAAAAGTCAGAAGAATTTAAATCTGTTGCCTGGTAATTTGTACATGAACATCCCTTCTGTTTTTGTAGGGTTTAAAGTTTCACAATTAAAATTGTCATGACAAGAATGAATGACACTGCACCATTTTAGCATTGCTAAAGCATAGCATAGCATAGCAGTTTAACAAAATGCTGTGCTTTGAACTTAAACTTTTTGGTAATTGACTTAAATGAGCTATAGTATAACTATAAGAATTTTATCAAAGAGATTCTGACTCATAATGCAGTATTTTTTATTTATTTTAAGCTTATTATGGACAGAAAAATCTATAGAAAAGTCAGAAATTTTGATTCAGGAAAAGTATGCAATTTTTTAAATGTTTAAAAAAGTTTAGTCTTCATATCAACATTGTTATGAGCCTGGTGAAAAAACAGTTATGAGCCTGGTGGACAAGAAGACCCTTCATAGCAAAACATGTAAAGAAAAACAGCATCATTCATAGTGATGAGTGGTGTGCATACTCTTTCAAAGTCTTTCAGAGAGAGGATACCAACATCACACAGTGAAATACAGCATTAGTTTTGTTAATCCATCATCAGGGATACATACACAAAACATTGAAAGAGCATGGGCAAACTACAAAAGGGAAGTATGGAGATTGCGTGCAAACCGGACAGAAAAGTCCCTCAAAAACCATCTAATATATATAGAATGGACTTGCTGGTAGGTATTCTTGAAAGTCATATTCATGACATCAGTCAGTTCTACCACTGACTTGTGTGTGTGTGCGTGTGTGTGTGTGCGCATGTATGTGTGCGTGTATGTGTGTGTGTGTGTGTGTGTGTGTGCGTGCGTGCTTGTGTGTGTGTGTGCACGTGTATGTGTGTGTGTGTGTACGTGTACAGTTGAAGTCAGAATTATTAGCCCCCCTTTGAATTTTTTTTAGTTTTTTACATATTTCCCAAATGATGTTTAACAGAGCAATGATATTTTATAGTATGTCTGATAATATATATTTTTTTTGTTCTAGAGAAAGTCTTATTTGTTTTATTGTGACTAGAATAAAAGCAGTTTTAAATTAGTTTCCGAGACTCTACAAGAACAAACCATCATTATACAATAACTTGCCTAATTACCCTAACCTGCCTAGTTAACCTAATTAACCTAGTTAAGCCTTTAAATGCCACTTTAAGCTGTATAGAAGCATCTTGATTAATATCTAGTCAAATATAATTTACTGTTCCCCTTCATATGGGAACTTCTACGTGTGTCTGTATTAAACAGACTTTGGGAGTGCTTCAGACGACCAATCACTTCTGAAGATAAGAAAACGGGCCAATGAAATGCCAATTGAATTGGCAGAGCTTAGCTCCACAGCTGAAACTGATGAGCCAATTAGGGCTATATTAGTCGGCTGCTGGAGCCAGCTCAGCAGAATTGTTGCTTCAGACCCGATCTGAGACTGAAGAACCCTTCTGCTGAGCTGACTTCCAACATTGAAGAAAGCATTATTCTCACCAGTGTGAGGGAAGACGTTCTAGCGGCGGTCGAGCTGGGTTTCCCGTCCCCTTGGCGTTTCGCTGGTGACCTGAAAGAGCAGTTTTTTAAAAGAGCAGAATTCCCTAAGAGAGCACACGGTCGTGCAGCGCGTCTTTTTAAAGATGTCGTTTCGACCGTGCGTTTCTGGATGCGGTGATTTCCTCTCCCCGGATGACAGGCACGAGTACTGCGTCACATGCTTGGGGGTCCAACATGTTGATGCGGTGCTCGCGGACAGTTCTTGCCCGCATTGCGATGGCTTGACTGTTGCGCAACTGAGGTCGCGGCGAGCTCTTTTATTAGGGCAAGTCACCCCTGCTGCTCCCCGCCAAGCGGTTAGCACTCGGGCAGGCCTGAGGGTTACAGTGGGGGCTAATCCGTCACCTTCGGGCCCGCAGACCCCTGGCTCCTCGTTAGTGCGCTCTGTTTCTGCTTCGAGTGTTAGCGCTGGTCCATCCTCTGGGTTGGCCGCGCTCTCATTAGATGACACCGGGGACGTGATGTCCATCGCTGCATCAGAGGGCAGGCTGACATGCTCTGATGAAGATCCGGACCCCCTGCCACCCTCCGGGGTTGTCAGTGAGGTTTCGGATCTGGAGTCGGACATGTTAGTCGTGTTATTCCGGGCTGCTTCGGCCGTGGGACTGGAGATGGCTTGTCCCCCAGAACCGCGGCCGGACCGCTTAGATGGGTGTTACGTGGGGGTGAAGAAGAAGGCGAAGCCTTCTAGACCCCCCGTCCCCTTCTTCCCGGAGGTACACAGAGAGCTCACGCAGGCATGGAGGGCAACTTTTTCTGTCCGGTCCTCGTGCGCTCCTGCTCTCACCTCCCTCGATGACGGAGCGGCCAGGGATTATGAGGTGATTCCCTAGGTGGAGCGTGCTCTGTCCGCAGAGCTGCTCCACTTGGAGAGGTTCGCCCTCACTCCCTTCCAAAGCGTGCAGGTTATCTGAGTCTCTCACGGCCAGAGCCTACACTGCTGCGGGCCAGGCCACCTCCGCTCTGCATGCTATGGCCACCTATCAACGCTACCAAGCCGAGAAGCTGGCCAAGATGCAGGAGGGCGGTTCTCCCCCAGGCTTGCTGCATGAGCTCCGCACGGCAACCGATTATGCTCTCATGACTATTAAATCGGCTGCTCGTGCCCTGGGGAAGACGATGGCCTTATTAGTGGTCCAGGAATGCCACCCCTGGCTGAGCTTGGCGATATGAGAGACGTTGACAAAGCTTGCTTTCTTAACACTCCCGTATCCCAGGCTGGCCTTTTCGGCAACACCGTCGGGGAGTTCACCCAGGAATTCTCCGCGGTGAAAAGCAGTCCAAGGCGAGGGGTGAGGTCATCTATCAGCGGGCTCGAAAAACTGCTTCTCCCGCTGCCTCTTCCGCTGCGGTTGCTCCTCGCCGAAGGCGTCCACCCGCGGCTTCATCTGCTCCGCTTTTGCTGCCCGCTCCGGCCAGGCGGCAATGCCGAGCCTCCCGCGGGACTGCAACGCCCCTGCCCCAGGGCGCCGCTAAGTCCAGTAAACGGACCGCGAAGCGTTCCTGGGACGGGCCATTCGGAGAAGAGGGGACCTGCTCTTTCCTCGGTGGGGGGCCGAGGATTATTACATCAGTCCACAACGACTTTAAACTCCTCGCTGCCGGCCCCTGGGCTGGCTGCAACCAAATTTCCAAAAGAGCAGTTTCCTCTCTCTCTGGATACGTGAGCCCGAGTACTGCCAGTCTGGGATGCTCCGCCTTCCAGCTCGCAGCACCGGGACCCTTCGCCTCAGGCCCTCAGAGTGCAGCAGGACGGACTCCTTTCTCTCACTCTGGCCTCACCGCGGGATCCAGGTAGGCAGGTAAGAGAAATTCTCTTATTTTCAGCTCTTCCCCGGGACGCACCGCTTCCCGGGATGAGCACTGCCATCCCGAGCTGCCCCTCCGCTGGCGCGTCAGTGATCGCTCCGATGGTGCCATTAGCGTGCGCTCTGCCAGCCTGGTTAGCGCTGCCCAGCGCATCGCGGTGGCTCATACGGACGGTCAGACTCGGCTATGCGATTCAGTTCGCTATTCGCCCTCCCAAGTTCACGGGTGTCCTTTTCACGAGGGTAATCCCCCGTGAGCGCCCCTGTCTGCGAGAGGAGATTTCGGTCCTCCTGGCGAAGGACGCAATCGAGCAGGTCCCTCCAGCAGAGATGGAGTCCGGGTTCTACAGCCTGTATTTCATCGTGCCCAAAAAGAGCGGGGGGTTAAGACCAATCCTAGATCTGCGCAGACTGAACTGTCATTTACACTAAATGCCTTCAGAATGCTTACGCAGAAACGCTTACTTCAGAGCGTCCGTCCACAAGATTGGTCTGCAGCCATAGACCTGAAGGACGCGTATTTTCATGTCTCTATTCTTCCACGCCACCGCCCTTTTCTCCGGTTTGCGTTCGAAGGACGAGCGTGGCAGTACAAAGTCCTCCCCTTCGGGCTCTCTCTGTCTCCGCGGGTTTTCACCAAGCTCGCGGAGGGGTGCTCTGCGCCACTGCGGCTTGCGGGCATCCGCACACTCAACTATCTCGATGACTAGCTCACTCTAGCCTCCTCTCGCGATCAGTTGATAATGCACAGAGTCAAAGTGCTTCGGCACCTCGACCAGTTGGGGTTTCAGGTCAACCGAGAGAAGAGCAAACTTTGCCCTGTGCAGAGGATCTCTTACCTCGGGCTGGAGCTGGAATCGATTGCTATGGTTGCGCGCCTCTCCGAGGAGCGCGCCAGGCTAATGCTTTCCTGTGTAACGAGCTCCACAGGAAAATAGTGGTCCCACTGAAATGTTTTCAGAGGCTCCTGGGGCATATGGCATCCGCAGCCGCGGTCTCGCCGCTCGGTTTGCTTTATATGAGACCACTTCAGCGTTGGCTTTGCGATCGAGTCCCCAGACGGGCATGGCGCGCGGGTGAACATCACTCTGCTGTGTCTCCGCACCCTCAGCCCCTGGACGGATCTGGCTTTTCTACGGGCCGGAGTGCCCCTAGGGCTAGTATCTAGGCATGTTGTCGTAATGACACATGCCTCCAGCACGGGCTGGGGAGCCGTGTGCAACGAGCATGCAGCCGCGGGTTCGTGGTCCGGACCCCGCCTGCATTGGCATATCAACTGCCTGGAGCTGTTGGCAGTGTATCTGGCTCTCCGCCGCTTTTTTTTCCAGTGCTGGAGCAGAAACACATGCTGGTCAGGATGGACAGCATGGCGGCGGTGGCTTATATCAACCATATGGAGGGTATGCGCTCTCGCCGCATGCCTCAGCTCGCTCACCGTCTGCACCTTTGGAGTCACACGCGGCTGAAATCACTGCGTGCCATTTACATTCCGGGCGAGCTCAACCGTGCAGCCGATGCGCTCTCACGGCAGCTAGTGTCCCGAGGAGAGTGGAGACTCCACCCCGATTCGGTCCAGCTGATATGGGCGCGCCTTGGGGAAGCCCAGATCGATCTGTTGCTTCCACCGAGAACGCACATTGCCAGCTGTTTTATTCCCTGACCGAGGCCCCCCTCGGCACGGATGCACTGGCTCACAGCTGGCCATCGGGCACGCGCAAATATGCGTTTCCCCCAGTGAGCCTAATCGCACAAACTTTGTGCAAAGTCAGGGAGGACGAGGAGCAGGTCTTGTTTGTTGCGCCCCTCTGGCCCAACCGGATCTGGGTTTCGGAGCTCACACTCCTCGCGGCGGCCCCTCCTTGGCGCATTCCCCTAAGGGAGGACCTCCTCTCTCAGGGACGGGGCACCCACGCCCAGATCTCTGGAACCTCCACGTGTGGTCCATAGACGGAGCGCGGAGGACTTTGGTGACTTACCGCCCGCGGTACTTAACACCATCACTCAGGCTAGAGCACCCTCTACGAGGCATGCCTACGCCCTGAAGTGGAGTCTATTCTCTGAGTGGTGCGCTTCTCCCCGAGAAGACCCCCGAACTTGCCAGATAAGCATTGTGTTATCCTTCCTTCAGGATAAGCTGGAGCGTAGGCTGTCACCCTCCACACTGAAGGCTTACGTGGCTGCAATCTCCGCGGTGGATGGCAACACGCTCGGGAAGCATGATCTAATCATCCGATTCCTCAGAGGCGCGCGGCGATTAAATCCATCCCGCCCCCTCTCATGCCCTCTTGGATCTCTCTTTAGTCCTGGTGGGTCTGCAGAGAGATCCGTTTTAGCCACTCGATTCGGTATTCTGTCATTATGACAGCTCTGCTAATCGCATTGGCGCCATTCAATAGAGTTGGGGATCTGGAGGCATTTTCGGTCAGCGAATCGTGCCTTGAATTCGGGCCGGGTTACTCTCACGTTGTCCTGAGACCCCCACCTGGCTATGTGCCCAAGGTTCCTGCCACCCCTTTTTAGAGGTCAGGTGGTGAACCTGCAAGCGCTGCCTGCGGAGGAGGCAGGCTCAGCCCACTCACTGCTTTGTCCCGTTCGCGCTTTGCGCCTTTACGTGGAACGAATGCAAAATGTAAGATCATGTAAACAGCTCTTTATCTGTTACGGTGGTCGGCAGAAGAGAAGTGCCGTATCAAAACAGAGGTTGGCCCACTGGTTAGTTGATGCCATTGCCCTTGCTTATCTATGCCAGGGCGAGCCACGCCCCCTTAACGTGAGAGCGCACTCTCTGAGGTGTCGCTTCCTCATGGGCGTTAACACGCGGCGCCTCTCTCACAGATATCTGCAGAGCTGCGGGTTGGGCGACACCTAACACATTTGCGAGGTTTTATAACCTCCGAGTGGAGCAGTTTTCTCCCGGTTATTGGGTAATCTCAATCAATCGGGGGGAATTAAGCTCGGTGTCACAAACGCTTGCTGCGCCAGGCTCCCTAACACGGAGATGCGTGCGCTTTTCCTACTCTACTAGTAAGGTCCCCTTCCCAGGCGAACCCTAGAGAATTCCTCCGAGGCCCCCAGCATCGACTCAGCGGAGGAGTCGAGTGCATGGCTCAGTGTGCGGTTGGTATGCCTATTTGGTCTACACGCATAGTGAGGATCGGTGCCAGCTATGTGCATCCCCATTTGGTGATGTCATATGCATTATTACCACGGTGTGTGCCCCCTTATTAGGCGGTCCCATGTCTTCCCTAAACCGCTAACCAGCTTATCATATGTAGCACCCCCCCTCATTAGGGCTAGTCCATATGTCTTCTTACCATCAGGTCTCCCCTTTTAGGGTAGCAGGTGGTCTCCGCTGCGTCCTCCCCCTTCGGGGACTGGCGCTTCCCAACGTACTGTCGTATTTCCAAAATCCCTAGTCTATATTAGCTAGGTAAAAGCACACTTACGACCCCCTATTTAAAACTTTTGTTCCCATGTAATGGTAATATGTTGGGCCTAGGAGACGTTGGAAGGTTGCGCTCTTGGTGATGTCAGTGCGCTCACACTTTGGCTTGGCAAACTACACATCAGGAGCCCGACAGGCTTAGCTGCTGTGGCGCTTTCCATACAGTCTCCCAAAGTCTGTTTAATACAGAGACACGTATAAGTTCCCATATGAAGGGGAACGTCCTGGTTACGTACGTAACCCATGTTCCCCGAATAGGGAACGGAGACGTGTGTCTCCACTGTCACAGCACCTGAGTTTCCAGCTGGGAGCTGAGCGATCGGCTCTTCAGCAGGCAAATTCTGAAGAGCTGGCTCCAGCAGCCGACTGATATAGCCCTAATTGGCTCATCAGTTTCAGCTGTGGAGCTAAGCTCTGCCAATTCAATTGGCATTTCATTGGCCCGTTTTCTTATCTTCAGAAGTGATTGGTCGTCTAAAGCACTCCCAAAGTCTGTTTAATACAGACACACGTCTCCGTTCCCTATTCGGGCAACGTGGGTTATGTACGTAACCAGGACGTTATCATAGCAAAGATAAAAGAAATCAGTTATTAGAAATGAGTTATTAAAACTAACATGTTTAGAAATGAATTGAAAAAAATCTTCTCTCTGTTAAACAGAAATTGGGGACAAAGATGAACAGGGGGCTAATAATTCAGGGGGCTAATAATTCTGATTTCAACTGTATATATACAGTATAGTAGGGCCTAAAAAATCATCATACCCATTTGCTTTGAAATAATTTCTTTATTTGTCATACAGCATTATTTTTCATCCTTTTTAATGTTTTTTGTTTTAGTTTTCTTTTTTAGTTTTTGTACAAGATGTTCTTTTAACCTGTGCCTTTCTACAACTTTATCCCAAAGGTCTTTTGAAAGCAGCGTGTTATGTGAGTAAAGGGATGTATGATGATTTTATATAGGCACTGTGAGTAAACAGGGTTTTTCAATTTACATTGCCAAACAATATTTTTGTCATTACATGTAATTCTACAGTGAGATTATTGTCTGCACAAGAAGTCTGAAAAAAGGCAGTGCTCCACACAGGGATCCGATCATCATCCATTCTGTCTAGAATGACATGAATAAACAGAACAAACAGACAAACTACTGTACATGCAGAAGAACTTTGGCAACATCTCTAAGATGCTTCAAAAAACCTACCTGCAAAGCTACAGTCCTGTTCAAAGTTTTAGGCACTTGTGCAAACAAGCTGTAAAATGAGGATGCATTCAAAAATAATGCAGAAGTACATTTTATTTATCAATTAAATTATAATAACTAAATCAAATCAACTATTGGTATGACCACACTTTGCATTTAAAACATTTGGTACACTTGCCCACCGTTTTTCAGGTGGTTTTACAGGTAGGTTTTTTGAAGTATCTTAGAGATGTTGCCAAAGTTCTTCTGGATGTAAAGTGGTTTGTCTCAGTTTGTTCTGTTTCATCATGTCATTCCAGACAGACTGGATGATGATCAGATCTCTGTGTGGAGCACTGCCTGTTACAGAAAGTTATAGTAATAACCGACTTTAAACCTTATTGTTTTTGGTGAAAATAGTGGCTTAGACTAGGCAAAGTACTGTAAATATGCATGTGTGTGTGTAAATATATAGATGGTACTTTACCATCTGCTTTAGAAATGAAAGCGCTGTTCATTGATGGCGGGAAAAACAGCCACGGTTACAGTCTATATGTGTGTAATATGCGGTTATCACAGGTAATCCATAATAGACACAGTGGAGAAAACTTGCACCTCAGACACGCTAATGTCTGGATCCACAAATATCGCTTTAACAACCAAGAGAGGAAAAGTTACCTCACAAACAGGCCAGCAGGTCAAATGTCCAAAGTGAGAGAGAGAAATGTGTGGAGTGGAGTCTTACAACATTCCTTCATAGTAGTGAAATAAGCGGCTCATGTGCTGTGCCACCTTCACTTGGCCTCTCGCCTTCGTCCTTCGCCATAATATTGCGACATCACGCATAGGACATTAATGACGTCAGTACGTATTAACCGGTTATGATCCATTACTGAACCGATATCGATCATTTTGACACCCCTAGTAATGAGTAACGATGCAGCTCATAAAAAAATCTGTCGGAGTAAAAGTATTAAACTCATCAAAAATATGTACTTAAGTAAAAGTGGAAGTAGGAGAAAAGAACAAAACTCCAGTACAGTACAGATACTGCCTTTTAGTACTTAAGTACAGTAGTGAAGTAGTTCTACTTCGTTACTATACATCTCTGGTGACACGCAGCGGCAGGCGGTCGAGCTGGGTTCGCTTTCTTGACTCCCCCATATCCCAGGCTGGCCTGTTCGGCAACACCATCGGTGAATTCACCCAGGAATTCACGGCGGTGCAATCGGATACAATGAGTCACCTATCGGCGGGGATGTAAGACCGCTTCCCCCCTACCCCCCAGCCTAACCATCAACATCCATTGCTTGTTGCCGAGAGTGCCTGTCTACGAGAGCTGCCTCGCCCCCACCTGTGCCTCCGGCCAAGCGGCAGTGTCGAACACCTCGCAGGCAACCAGCGCTCCCCGCCCCAGGGCGCTGCTAAGTCCAGTAAAACAGACTGCAAAGCGCTCCTGAGATGGGCCATCTGTTGAAGTAGGAACTTGCTCTCTCCCTGGTGGAGGGCCGGGCTGTTCATCCAACGGCGCTTAAAAAACGCCAGAGAGAGAGCACTTTTCATCTTCCCTGGACATGACAGCCTGAACAGTCTGGCAGTCTGGGACGCTATGCCTTCTAGCTCGCAGGTTCCGTGCATTTCGCCAGTAACAGTGGAAGGACGATCTCCTTTCTCCCACTACTCGAGCCCCCTCTCCGGAGCTTGGGTGCGAGGTGAGAGTCAATCTCTCACCTCCAGCTCTTCCCGAATCAGCACACCCACTCCGCGCTGCCCCACTGCTCGTACTTCAGCAATTATAGCGATGAGTCCATTAGCGAGACCTCTGCCTGCCTGGTTAGCGAGGGCCAGCTCTTCGCGGTGGCTCATACGCACAATCAGACTCGGCTATACGATTCAGTTCGCGAAACGGCACCCCAAGTTCACGGGTGTGTATTTCACCAGGGTCAGCCCCCTGTCCACCCATGTCTTATGAGAGGAGCTTGCTGTCCTCCTGGCGAAGGATGCAATCAAACCGTTCCCTCCAGCCGAGATGGAGAGCGGGCTTTACAACCCGTACTTCATCGTGCCCAAAAAGATCGGTGGGTCACGGCCAATACTAGATCTGCGAGTTTTGAACCGCTGTCTGCACAAGCTGACGTTCAGAATGCTCACGCAGAAACGCATCCTCCAGTGCGTTCGTCCTCGGGATTGGTTTACAGCGATAGACCTGAAGGACGTGTACTTCCATGTCTCCATTCTTCCACCCCTTCCACGAATGCACTGGCCCACAGCTGGCCTCGGGGCATGCGCAAATATGCGTTTCCCCCAGTGAGCCTGCTCACGCAGTTACTGTGCAATGTCAGGGAGGACGAGGAGTAGGTCTTGCTAGTTGCGCCCCTCTGACCCAACCGGACCTGGATGTCAGAGCTCTCCCTCCTCGCGACGGCCCTCCCCTGGCAGATCCCTTTGAGAGAGGACCTACTCTCTCAGGGACAGGGCACCATCTGGCACCCTCACCTCGATCTTTGGAACCTCCACGTGTGGTCCTAAGACGCAAGGAAGACTTGGGTAACCTACCGACTCAGTGATTAATACCATCACTCAGGCTAGAGCCCCCTCCACGAGGCACGCCCATGCCCAGAAGTGGAGTCTATTCACTGAATGGTCCGTCTCTCGCAGAGAAGACCCCCGAAATTGTCAGATCAGCGTTGTGCTTTCTTTCCTTCAAAAGAAGCTGGAGAGCAGGCTGTCGCCCTCCACACTCAAGGATACGTGGCTGCCATCTCCACTCATCATGACACTGTGGCTGGCAGCACCATGGGAAGGCATAACCTCAGAGGCGTTAGGCGAATTAATCCACCCCACCCCCCTCTCATGCCCTCTTGGAATCTAGCCCTCTTTTTCATGAGCCTGCGTTTAGATACCTTTCAACCACTTGACTCAGTATCTTTAAGATTTCTGTCCCTGAAGATAGCTCTGCTGGTCGCGTTGGCATCGATAAGGAGAGTCAGGGACCTGGAGGCATTTTCGGTCAGTGACTCGTGCCTTGAATTCGGGCCGGCTTGCTCTCACGTTGTCCTGAAATACGTGCCCAAGGTTCCTACCATACCATTTAAAGACCAGATGGTCCTGCAAGCACTGCCCCCGGAGGAGGCAGACCCAGCCCTTTCATTACTTTGTCCAGTTAGCGCTTTGCGAATTTATCTGGACCCCATTCAGAACTTTATATCATCTGAGCAGCTCTTCGTCTGTTATGGTGGTCGGCAGCAGGGAAGTGCCGCATTGAAACAGAGGTTGGCCACTGTATAGTGGATACCAGCTCCCTCGCTTATCGAGCCATGTCTCCCAAAAGTGCTAGCGCACTCCACTCTGAGCAGCATGTAGTTCACTACAGTTACACAGATATAAATTACATTAAACTCCTGCCCTAAGAGCAGCGTGTAGTTCACTACAGTTACACAGATATGAATTGTACTAAACTCCTGCCCTAAGAGCAGCATGTAGTTCACTACAGTTACACAGATATGAATTATGTTAAACTCCAGCCCTAAGAGCAGCGTGTAGTTCACTAGTTACACAGATATAAATTATACTAAACTCCTGCCCTGAGAGCAGCGCGTAGTCCACTACAGTTACACAGATATGAATTATACTAAACTCCTGCCCTGACAGCAGTGTGTAGTTCACTACTACACAGATATGAATTATACTAAACTACTGCCCTGAGAGCAGCGTGAAGTTCACTACAGTTAAGAATGAGTTCATCAGACGCTGGATTCGAAGTCCATGATCAAACATGTCAAAACATAATTCCATGCGCTTTACAAGCTATGCCACTCACACTGCTATAGAGGCTATAAAATTTTACACCTTTACATCAGACCATTTCTTTTTTTAATTCACTCAGTGCGATTCACTCAGACCCAACTGCGTTAACCGCATCAGCTAAACTCTCCCACTTTATTTTTTCTTTTGTAATTAATTCCGGAGGACAAACTTGCAAATAACACAGTTTTTCTCCGGTCTACCTCTGATAGGAGCACCTCCAGTTCACATTCTGTTCAAAGTTTCTCTTTTGCTTGCTTTTGCGATTGCTTTTTTGTTTGGTTTTGCCAAAGTAGAGTCATTAGCATATTCATACAGGGGAGGAGGCAGGAAGGGGTTTTGCGCTCCTGCATGTGCGCTCAGTTTCACGTTAATTCGGATGTACAAAGAGAATATGCATGGGATTCTGCGTACGCAATGTTTTAGTATGATTTCAACGCAAGTCTTCGTACATGAGGCCCCTGATGTCACATTTCAGTTTCACAGACAGCGGTCGGCATTGGAAAGATTTAGTTCTCTCAAGCTCGTTGACATTACCCTTTAGGCAAACCTGCTTTGGTGCAGTTGACTGATCAGCAGAACATTTATTATAGATGTTATTAACAGTTTCCATATCAACATACTGAATATGTTTATCTCATTATTTTAACCAATTTAAACATAAAATCACTTACCGTTCAATGAAAAAACCCCACAAAGTCTGTCTGTGTGTAACGTATACTGATGTTTCCCTCCACGTTTCCAAGCACGTATGTCCCGCCTCTGCTTCAAATTCATTGGTTGAATCTGTGAACCAATCATTTTTCTTTCTGCCCTCAGAACATTTTTGGGTAAGTAAAACTCCAATCTGCAAATTTTTTTGAGATCTCAAGCAGGATTCTTGTTCCTGGGGATGAGATATGATGTTTTCAGGCCAAAATCAGAAAGTGATGAAAACAACTTAAAACCATGAAACTCGTCATTCTTTTTGTTTTAAACATTGTCTGCAGTTTTAAACATGTTTAAACAAGTTTCAAGGGAAAAGCAAGTGATTTTGAATGTGCAAATTTTTCGAGCTCTCATGCAGTATTTTTGTTCCTGGGGCTGAGATATGAAGTTTTTAGGCCAAAAAAATAAAGTGATAAAAACAGCTGAAACCATGAAATTCATCATTCTTTTTGTTTTAAACAACAATGTATGTGGTTTTATACGTTTAAGAGTTTTTCCACATACTTAAGGCTTGAAGGCAGCGCCGCAATACCTTGATCATGCGGAAGAATTCCCCTCAGGTGAACAAACCCTGGATTGAGCCACCACAGGGGTCTCGTACATAGGGCCGAACATATTGGCATTGGCTACTAATGCCATGAGACTCAACAGTCTATGCAACTGTTAATGTGGTGCTCCACAGGAGAGTCCAATGTGCCAATGTGCTGAGCAGTTTGGACTTTAGAGCCCCTGTTAAGCGGCCAACAATGTATTGTCTTTGCGGACAAAAGCATGATGGCCCCTTATGTATGGGAGAAAATGTTTTATGGCCAGAGAGCTGGCTAAAACACCGATATCATCTCCAGGCATTAAATGTGCCATAGGAGATGATATTCTCCCTATTGTCCCACTTTGGAAAAGGTCTCTCAAGGCCTCTACTAACCCCATAACAGAAGAGTCTATCATAAGCATGATGCGATGACAGACAGCTTCTAACACTTTTTCCACATACTTAAAGCTCGAAGGCAGTGCTGCGAGACCTTGATCATGCAGAAAGAATTCCAGATGAAGGAAACCACCACTGCAGGGGTCTCATGTACAGCAGCCTAAATGGAATTGCACTGGATGCTGCTGTCATGAGACCTAACAGTCTCCGAAACTGTTTTATAGTGATGGATTGGCCTTGTTCAACTCTGTGTACGGCTGACTGAATCGAAGTGATTCATGACAGGGACCAATGTGTTTGCATCATTGTGGCATCCCTTGACACACCTAAAAAAGTGGAACTAGCGAACTTTTTTTAGTGTTCAGCTGAAACCTCAACCTTCTGATATTCAATTCAATTCACCTTTATTTGTATAGCGCTTATACAATGTAGATTGTGTCAAAGCAGCTTCACATAAAAGGTCACAGTAAATAGGAACAGTGTAATTCAGTTTGTAGTGTTTAAGTTCAGTTCAGTTGAGCTCAGTTCAGTGTGGTTTAATAATCACTACTGAGAGTCCAAACACTGAAGAGCAAATCCAACGATGCGCACCTCTACAGATCCCGAACCATGCAAGCCAGTGGCGACAGTGGAGAGGGAAAAAAAACTTCACTAAAGGCGGAAGTGAAGAAAAAAAACCTTGAGAGAAACCAGGCTCAGTTGGGCACGACCATTTTAATTTCTCCGCTGGCCAAACGTCTTGTGCAGAGCTGCAGTCTCAGTGGCGGAGGCTGGAAGCTGGCCTCAGCGAAGACTTGTCTGTCTCTGGAGCGTCACAGGAATCAGTCTCATGTTCTCCACTCTTCCATGACCATCATAGTAGCTGTTCAGGATTCGGCCAGGTCCAGGATATGGAATCCTTGGGATCATCTCGTCGTTGGTCTTGGATCGAATCAGTGACTCTGCATAGTCTGAGGGCCTCGGGAAGAGTATCCCCAGGTGGAAATGGAGAATAAAGAAAATAATTAGCGTAGCTGATGTTCACAGTGTATATCAGCAAGATGCATAACCTGTGTGGAAGCCCCCTAAGTGGTGCACTAAGTGTATGCTTTACTGAACAGATAGGTCTTTAATCTAGTTTTGAATTGGGAGAGTGTGTCTGAGCCTCGGACGTTATCAGGAAGGCTATTCCAGAGTTTAGGAGCTATAAACGAGAAGGCTCGACCTCCTTTACTCGACTTTGCTATTCTAGGTACTACCAGAAGCCCTGAGTTTTGAGACCTTAAAGAGCGAGTTGGATTGTAGCGAGACAGAAGATTGGTTAGATAAACAGGAGCTAGATTATTTAAAGCTTTATATGTAAGAAGCAATATTTAAATTCAATACGAAACTTAACAGGCAGCCAGTGTAAGGAGAATAAAATTGTGGTGATGTGATCAAATTTTCTAGACCTGGTAAGAACTCTGGCAGCTGCATTTTGTACTAATTGAAGTTTGTTAATAGAGGATGCTGGGCAGCCAGCAAACAGTGCATTACAGTAGTCCAGCCTAGAAGTCATAAAAGCATGGACTAGCTTTTCTGCATCTGAGATGGATAGCATACTTCGTAACTTAGCGATATTTCTCAGATGAAAGAAAGCAGTTTTTGTGACATGGGATATATGATTTTTAAAAGTTAAATTGCTGTCTAATATGACACCCAGATCTTTTATAGTAGAGCTAATGCTAACTTTGTATCCCTCTAATTGTAGGTCGAGTTGTGAGATCTGCTGTGTACAGGATTTAGGCCCAATATGTAATAATTCTGTTTTGTCTGAGTTTAAGAGAAGATAATTGTTGGTCATCCAGTCTTTAACATCTTTAATACACTCAGTTAGCTTGGAAAGATTAGACGTCTCGTCAGGTTTAGTTGAAATATATAATTGAGTATCATCTGCATAGCAGTGAAAGCTGATCCCATGTCTTCTAATAATGTCTCCCAGGGGTAGCATGTATATTGTAAACAGTAAAGGGCCTAAAACTGATCCTTGAGGCACCCCGTATTTTACTGGGCTGATTTGTGAAGGCTGTCCATTAATATTCACAAACTGGTAACGGTCAGATAAGTATGACTTAAACCATTGTAGGACATGTCCCTGGACACCTGTAGACTTTAAGCGATTAATAAGGATACCATGGTCAATAGTGTCAAATGCCGCACTAAGATCAAGTAGAACTAATAGCGAGATGCACCCTTGGTCAGCAGCTAAGAGTAAATCGTTGGTTATTTTCACTAATGCAGTTTCTGTACTGTGATGAGCTCTGAAACCTGACTGAAACACTTCAAAAACATTGTTGGTCTGCAGAAAGGAGCATAATTGAGCAGAAACACTTTTTCTAGTATTTTAGATATAAATGGAAGGTTTGAAATAGGCCTATAATTAGCTAAGTTGCTGGGTTCCAGTTGTGGTTTCTTAATAATAGGTTTAATAACAGCTAACTTGTAAGGATTTGGAACATGGCCTAAAGATAAAGAAGAGTTGATAATGTTAAGAAGAGGTTCTCCTATAACAGGTAGCAATTCTTTCAGTAACTTTGTTGGAATTGGGTCCAATATACACGTAGCTGATTTAGAGCTATTTATAATTTTGTCTAGCTCTTCCTGTTCTATGATTTTAAAGCACTGTAGGTTATTTAGATTGAGAGGCGTGTTTACTGGATCTGAAGTATAAGGCGGTGCAGAAAGTTTAATATCTCCTATTTTCTGTCTAAAGCCTTCTATTTTATCACTGAAAAAATTCATGAAGTCATCACTACTAATTTGCGGTGGAACGTTTTGTTCCAAAGATGACCGATTATTTGTTAATTTAGCAATGGTGTTAAATAAGAATCTAGGATTGTTATGATTATTTTCTATCAGTTTGCGGAGGTGCTCAGCCCTGGCAGATTTTAAAGCCCTCCTATAGCTGGACATACTGTCTTTGTATGCAATTCTAAAGACTTCTAAATGAGTTTTTTTCCATTTACGTTCCAGGGCACGGGTTGCTGTTTTGAGAGCGCGGGTATGACTATTATACCACGGTGTAGTTTTATTCTCTCTAGCCTTTTTTAGTTTGATGGGTGCCACAGTATTTAAAGTGCTAGTAAAGATGGCATCCATACTGCTGGTTACTACATCAAGGTCATTTGCGTTTGCGGGTGCATTTCGAAGTAGAGAAAGATCAGGTAAGTTATTTATAAATTCATAAATAACTATGGGTGAGAACGACAACTCGATGCCGAACTGCCACATCATAAGACTGAGCTAGAATTAGCTTACTGTCTATGTTATTTAGGATATGTATATCCTGTACACAAAGTGGATGAAGGTTCGAGGTGACAGAGCTAGGCCAAATGGAAGAACTCTATACTGGAACGCTTTGCCCCCGAAAGCGAACCTCAGGTACCTCCTGTGTTGGGGAAGGATGGATATATGGACATATGCATCTTTCAGGTTTGTGACAACACAGTGCTCATACTGAGTGTATGACACTACATTCTTGATGGTTAACATCCTGACTTTGAAGGCCCTGATGGACTAATTTAGATGATCGCGTGCATCATAGAGGTCTTCCAACTCAATAGCGGTCTTCCAACTTGATCCTTGGCCCTTACTTATCCCACTTCAAAGAAGATATACGGATTTAGATATATTTTTCGGGAGCCGCAAAGGGTCTAGATAATTCTAGGAATTTAATACGACAGTACGTTGGGAAAGTGTGCAGTCCCGAAGGGGAGAACGCTGCGGAGGCCACCTGCTACCCAAATGGGGAGATATGATGGCAGAATGTATGGACTAGCCCTGAGAAGGGGGAGTACGCATATAATAAGATGGCTAGCGGAGAGGAAAGACACGGGTCCGCCTGTGAGAGGGGACTGCATCGTGGCTGAATAAGCATATGGGATCGCCTAGTGGGGATTAGGCATAGCGGGCACCTATACCCAAAACGCGGGCTGAAAAGAGGGCAGACCTACAATGTAATGGGCCAGCGAGTGACTCCTTCACTGAGTCAGTGCTGGGGGCCTTGGAGGAATCTGCAGGGCTCACCTAAGCGAGGAATTATATTGACAGAGTGAATAAGCGCACTTATCTCCGTGTTAGGGAGAATGACGCAGCAAGCTTGTTTCAACACCTTAACCGAGTTGTTTCCTCAATCACCAAGGGTTACCTAATACCCTTGAGGAAACCGGCTCTGCTCGCACTTTGGAAAACCTTGCAAATGTATTAGGTGTCGCCCAGCCCGCAGCTCTACAGATGTCTGTTAGAGAGGTGCCGCGTGCATGCGCCCAAGAGGATGCGATGCTCCGAGTCGAGTCTCCTGGGGGACACGGCTCACCCTGGCTCTGGTAAGCGAGGGAGATGGCATTCACTATCCAGTAGACCAACCTCTGTTTCGATGCGCCACTTCCCTGCTGCCGACCACCATAACAGACGAAGAGCTGCTCAGATGATTTAAAGCTCTGAGTGCGGTCCAGATAAACTTGCAAATCGCAAACTGGACAAAGTAATGAAATGGCTGTGTCTGCCTCCTCTAGGGGCAGCACTTGCAGGCTCACTACCTGGTGTTTAAACAGTGTGGTTGGAACCTTGGGCACATTTCCGGGGCGGGGTCTCAGTACAACGTTAGAGTAAGCCAGCCCAAATTCCAGGCACAAGTCACTGGCCGAAAATGCCTTGAGGTTAATCGATGCCAACGCGACTAGCAGAGCTGTCTTCAGGGATAGAAATCTTAAAGATACTGAGTCGAGTGGTTCGAAGAGATCTGTACGCAGGCTCGTGAGAACGGGGACGAGATCCCAGGAGGGCATGTGAGGGAGGCGGGGTGGATTAATTTGCCTAGCACCTCTGCCCTGAGGCCAGCTGTGGGCCAGGGAAAAAACAACTGGCAATGAGCATTCTCGGGCAAAGCAAACAGATCGATCTGGGCTTCCCCGAATCGCACCCATATCAGCTGAACAGACTCAGGGTGGAGTCTCCATTCTCCGGGACGTAAAGGCTGCCGTGAGAGCGCTCCTCCAGAGGAGCAGACGACGGGCGAGCTGAGACATGCGGCGACAGCGAATACCCCCCATGTGGTTGATATATGCCACCTCCGCCGTGCTGTCCGTCCTGACCAGCACGTGCTGCTGCTCCAGCACCGGAAAAAAACGGTGGAGAGTGAGGAACACTGCCAACAGCTCTAGGCGATTGATATGCCAATGCAACTGGGTTCTTTTTCACAGGCCCGCATCACACAGCCCCCCCAGCCCATGCTGGAAGCATCTGTTGAAACAACAACATGACTGGACGCCTGTCCCAGAGGCACTGCGGCCTGTAGGAATGAGGGGTCATTTCAAGGGCTGAGGGTGCAGCAACTCAGCACAGTAACAGTGACTCGGTGTGTGCCCGTGTGCCATGCATGTCTGGGGACTCGATCGTGAAGCCAGTGCTGAAGTGGTCTCATATGGAGTAATCCAAGCGGCATGACAGTGGCTGCGAATGCCATATGCCCCAGGAGCGTCTGAAATAATTTCAGTGGGACCACTATTTTGCTGTCGAACTCTCTCAGACAGTTCAGCATTAGCTGAGCGCGCTGTCATGGTGACCGAGTCCAGCTCCAGCCCGAGAAAAGAGATCATCTGCACTGGGGCGAGTTTGCTCTTTTCTCGGTTGACCTGAAGCCCCAACAGGTGTAGGTGCCGGAGCACCTTGTCTCTGTGCATAATCAATTGCTCCCGAGAGTGGGCTAAAATCAACCAGTCATCGAGATAATTAAGTATGCAGATGCCCGCGAGCCAAAGGGGTGCTAAGGCACCCTCTGCGAGTTTGGTGAAGACCAGCGGAGACAGAGAGACCCGAAGGCGAGGACTTTGTGTTGCCAAGCTCGACCTTCGAATGCAAACCGCAGAAACTGACGGTGGCCTGGAAGAATAGAGACATGGAAGTATGTATCCTTCAAGTCTATCGCTGCAAACCAATCCTGAGGACTTCTGCGTGAGCATTCTGAACGGCAGCTTGAGCAGACAGCGGTTCAAAACGCACAGATCTAGCATTGGCCATGACCCACCGCTTTGGGCACGATGAAGTATGGGCTGTAAAACCTGCTCTCCATCTCTGCTGGAAGGACCGGCTCGATTGCATCCTTCGCCAGGAGGACAGTAATCTCCCCTCACAAGACAGGGGCGGACAGGGGGCTGACCCGGGTGGAATAAACACCCGTGAATTTGGGGGGCCATTTTGCGAATTGAATTGCGTAGCCGAGTCTGATTGTGCGTATGAGCCACCCCGAAGGGCTGGCCCGCGCTAAACAGACAAGCAGAGCTCTCGCTAATGGACTCATCGCTATAATAGCTGAAGTACCAGCAGTGGGGCAGCACTGAGTGGAAGAGCTGGAGGCGAGAGATTCACTCTCACCTCGCACCCAAGCTCCAGAGGGGGGGCTCGAGGAGTGGGAGAAAGGAGACCGTCCTGCCAGCGCCTGTGAGCCACTGGCGAAATGCATAGAACCTGCGAGTTGGAAGGCATAAGTCTGAGTCTGTGTCCCAGACACGCAAAGTTCGGGCTGTCAAATCCAGGGATGTGGAAAAGTGCTCTTTCATTGATTTTTGCGTGGCACTGAAAAGTGCCGTTGGAAATGGGGCCCGGCCCTCCAGCGGGGAAAGAACAAATTCCCTCTTCTCCGGATGACCTGTCTCAGGGATGCTTCGCGGTCCGTTTACCGGACCTAACGTACCCTGGCAGGGGGGTGTTGTGAAAAATTAAATGAGTGAAGAGAGGAGAACCCAGTCCAGGAGACTTGAACAAGCAGAAGAATTCCTTTATTGAGACGTGTTGGTTAATCTCCAGTCAAACAGCGTCTTCAAGAAGTCCATGTGTCTACAGGAGCCTACTGAAGGTCTGAAGTCTGCAAGTTTTATCACAAGTCTGAATTAAGACAAAGCTGTCCTGTCTATAATGTCTTCCTAGGAGAAGAGGAGATGGCTAAACAAAGCATGCAAATTCAGTATTGGAGTCAGCAAGATAACCAGGATGTAGGTGTTATAAACCGGCCCAGCAAATCACCACACAAGTTAATCAACAAAAGTGGTTTCTTTGACCTGAAAGTATCACCCGAAGACAAAAGCAGAGTCGTTAAAAGCCTGATCAAAGCATTTGCATCACTTTGGCTTAGCCTGTATTCAGAAAGACAAAGGTAAATGTCTCTCATGGCTGGGCTGTTAATAAAATTATATAATCAAAAACCAAAGATCAGAACTTTTCAATTATATGTAGATTATTTTTAATTTGAAACTAAATTAAATAAATTTATATTTCCACAGGGTGCTGCCTGCTTCCCCGGAGGCGGGCGCGGGGCAGCTCTCGTCACGTGGCAGCTCTCGTCGAGGAGCAGCAGATGTGGATGGCTCAGCGGGTGGAGCAGGCTACGGTCCCGCCGATAGATGACATTGCACATCGCATCAGAATGCTCTCTCAACGCCTTGAATTCCTGGGTGAATTCACTGACGGTATCGCCGAACAGGCCAGCCTGGCATATGAGTCAAGAAAGCGGACTTTGTCGGCGCAATAGCCTAGTGGTTAGTGCGCCGACATATAGTGCAGTAGCACGTCAGGGCGTCCCGAGTTCAAATTCCGGCTCGAGGACATTTCCCTGCCTACTCCTCTCTCTCTCTCCAACTTAGCTTCCTGTCTCTATACTGTCCTATATAATAAAGGCAAAAAGGCCAAAAATAAATCTTTAAAAAAAAAAAAAAAAAGAAACCAGACTTTGTCTACTTCACGCATATCAGCCAGGTTTAGCCAGAGGTGGCGCTCCTGGTCCACGCAGTGGACTTAGTGGTCCGAAGAGCATAATCGGTTGCAGTGCGGAGCTTGTGTAGCAAGCTTGGGTCGGACCCAACCTTGCGCAGCTGGGCCAGCGCCTGCACTGTTTGGGAGAGGAGCATGCCCTGGCAGCATTTGAGAATGCTGACTGCGAGCACTGTGATGCTCTCTTCCGCTTGTGCTGAGGCTGAGCGTCGACTTCGATCGTGGGGTTCGCAGCTAGAACTGGCGGACGAGATGGAGACAGACTCTGTCCTTTCTCTTCCTGTATCCGCGAGATCTAATCCTCCCTCGGGAGTGTCAGAAGCACACTCTGTGGTTTCTTCTGCGCCTCGTGGGAGGGCAGTCAGTAGAATATGAGGAGTTAGTGGAGGTGATTTCACGTGCTACTGACAGGTTTGATGTAATAGACTGCCAGCCAGCACATGAGTAGCAGCAGCTACGTCTGACAGAAATGCTGGATGAGAGAGAATTATCTAGCAGAGTTGATCCTCCACTGAGGGACCTCCCCTTCTGTCCCGAACTACATCACGCTGTTTCTAAATCATGGAATAATCCGCATTCAGCTTGTTTAATGACACCAAAAACGGTTATTTATTCAGCAGTTCGTGGGCTGGGGAAAAAAGCATGTACAGAAATGCCAATAATAGAAGAGGATTTAGCGCGTCATCTTCGTCCAGATTTAAAATCTGCAAGGGTCCCTCCTTTGTCGTCTAGACCATTAAGAATCACATCTGGTCTATGCGGCAAAGCATATATGACAGCTGGTCAGTCTGTCGGATGCCTGCACATTATGTCAGTGTTGCAGGCATATCAGGCTGATCTAATTAAAGAGTGCTTAGATGGTGGGGGAGCGACACTCGAACCGCTACGAAAAGCTCTTCGGGAGTCGGATTTAGCTTTAAGAGCTACTAAAGAGGCGGCCTCTAGTTTGGCGTGGTCTATTGCAACCCTGGTGGCTACTGAGTGGCACCTCTGGCTGACACAAGCAGAGGTGTCAGAAACCGATAGAACTATTTTTATGGACGCTCCAATATCAAGCTCAGGGCTTTTTGGCAACAGCGTCGATCACGTCGCTGAATCCTTTGACAGAGTAAAAAAATGCTCTAGCTCCCTCTGGGACTTTCTTCCCCCAAGATCAAAAAGTCGGGGGGCTATTAAAAGACTGTTAAAAACCCCAGCCATCAACCAGCTCCTCATATCATGTGGTACAAAAGGAGAGTGCAGCGTCTCGGGCTCCCCCTCAGAAAAAGAGGGCCTGGAGAGCACGCTCTCAGCCTGAGCCTTCCTCAAAAAATCCCTCGAGGACAATAGTAATTTTGAGGATGGCGAAGGATAAAAGGAAGTCCTGCAGTGTTGGGAGTCAGGCTACCCAGGGCAACACCCAATCCCCCCCCCCCCCCCCCCCCCCCCAGGACAGCGCCCTCGTTGAACCTGGGTCCGTGGAGCAAGGGACACACCACCTCACCACTTATGTTGGTGGGGGGATCTGTGTCTCCCGGGGTTGGCATTCCTGTCTGAGGGCATTGGGGGCCCCACCCCCTCTTCGGAGGGTCCAAGAGCAACCAGGGGCCAGTCTCGAGAGGCTGGTACCCCTAGCACATTTTTTCGCAGTGTGGAAACACCTGCCGATGGTGTCTCAGTGGGTCCTGTTCACGGTGGAACACGGCTACAAAATACAGTTTTGTGCACGCCCCATCACTTCAATGGTGTTACAACCACCGTAGTGAAGCCAGAACAGGCTCTGGTTATGGAACAGGAAGTACTGGCTCTATTAAAAAAAGGTGCTATAGAGCGTGTTCTAACAATCGACAGAGAATCAGGGTTTTACAGCCGGTATTTTATAGTTCCCACAAAGGATGGGGGACTGCGTCCCATATTAGATCTGAGAAATCTAAATCGGTCCGTCGGGGCCCTCAGGTTCAGGATGTTAACCATCAAAAACGTGGTGTCACAAATTCAGTCAGAGGATTGGTTTGTGACAATAGACCTGAAAGACGCATACTTCCATATATCCATCCTTTCCCAACACAGGAAGTACCTGAGGTTCGTGTTCGGTGGCGAAGCGTTCCAGTATCGGGTTCTTCCATTCGGCCTAGCTCTGTCACCTCGAACCTTCACCAAAGTAGTTAAAGCAGCACTAGCTCCACTTCGTATGCAAGGTATACGTATCCTAAACTACATAGACGATTGGCTAATTCTAGCTCAGACTCACTATATGGCAGTTCGACATCGAGATGTCGTTCTCACCCATATCAGAAGGTTGGGGTTTCGGTTGAACACCGCAAAAACTGTGCTTGTTCCAGCCAGGATGACCATTTTTTTAGGTGTGCTATGGGACTCCATGGCGATGCAAGCACATCTGTCCCCGCCACGAATTGCTTTGATTCAGTAAGCTGTACACAGAGTCAAACTAGGCCAGTTCATCACTATGAAACACTTTCAGAGATTGTTGGGTCTTATGGCAGCAGGAGTCAGCATGATTTTGTTTGGTCTGCTGTACATGAGACCCCTGCAGTGGTGGCTCAAATCCAGGGGGTTTCCCTCACGGGAAATCCTTTCCACATGATCAAGGTCTCGCAGCTCTGCCTTCGAGCCTTAAGTATGTGGAAAATGCCCTGGTTCCTGTCCCAGGGCTCAGTGTTGGGGGCTGTCTGTCATCGCGTCATGCTTATGACAGATGCTTCTCTAACGGGCTGTGGAGCAACCCTGAGGGGGCTTCCCGCAGCGGGACAATGGGGAGAACATCATCGTTCTTGGCACATAAACTGCCTGGAGATGATGGCCGTGTTTCTGGCCTTAAAACACTTTCTCACGGATTTAAGGGGCCATCATATTCTAGTCCGCACGGACAACACATCGGTGGTCGCTTAAATCAACCATCAGGGGGGTCTGAGGTCTCGAATGCTATGCAAGCTGGCACATCGGACACTCCTGTGGGCCCAGAGCAAAATTCTGTCTATCAGGGCAATGTATGTCCCGGGCCATCTGAACATCGGAGCATATCTCCTGTCGAGGCATGGGGGTGAGATCCGGGGAATGGAAACTTCACCCCGAGGTGGTGGAGACCATTTGGGAAAGATTCGGGAGAGCACAGGTAGACCTGTTTGCTTCCCAAGAGACCACACATTGCATACTGTGGTTTTCTCTCTCGCATGCCATGGTGCAGACCTGGCCGAGGCTACGTCTGTATGCTTTTCCCCTGGTTGCTCTGCTCCCAGGAGTCCAGGAGAGGGTCCGTCAAGACAGAGTTCAGTTACTGCTGGTAGCTCCGTTTTGGCCTACGAGAATTTGGTTTTCAGACCTCATAGCCCTGCTGGTGGGTCTCCCACACCTAAATTTTAAGGCCCACTCCACAAGGGCTGTAGGGGCCTCCAAAGCTTCTATTTTGGGCGCTGCCCTTTCTGACATTTGTTTGGCGGCAGGATGGTCGACGCCACAAACATTTGTGCGTCACTATACACTCGATGTAGACCCCTCACCAGGGTCCTCTGTTCTCACTGCGTAGTATGCGTTCACAGTCAGCAGTGAGTCTGGCCTAGTGGGTATTGCGTTCCCCTAGCATTCTGGTTAGATGCAGTGTTGAAGTTCCCTAGATGGGGAACGTCTCGGGTTACGTATGTAACCATAGTTCCACGAGAGGGAACGATACACTGCGTCTTCTGCCTGTTACTTCTTTCAAGCAAATTTGAAGTTAACACTGAATGCTCAGTGCAGGCTTTTATACTCTCTGGTCTGACGACGCCACTTAATTACATTAGATTGATTTCACATGTGCGTCAAGACGTGTGTAAAAGAGGTGTACTCCTAGCATTCTGGTTAGACGCAGTGTCTCGTTCCCTCTTGGAGAACTATGGTTACATACGTAACCAGAAACGTTCTCTTTGTTTTAAACAACATTGTATGCTGTTTTAAACAATTAACCAAGTTTCAAGGGAAAAGCAATTTCTTTTGAATGGGCTCATTTTTTGAGCTCTCATGCAGGATTCTTGTTCCTGGGGCTGAGATATGAAGTTTCAGGCCAAAGACAGAAAGTATGAAAACTGCTTAAAGCCATGAAATTCATCAGTCTTTTTGTTTTAAACCACGTTATATGCTGTTTTAAACATGTTTAAATAAGTTTCAAGGGAAAAGCTAGTGATTTTGAAAGTGCTTATTTTTGAGCTCTCATGCAGGATTCTTGCTGCTGGGCTGAGATATGACAATTTCAGGCCAAAACAGAAAGTGGTAAAAACAGCTTAAACCCAAGTGCTACTTTGGGATTTCCGCCTGGATTTTCCCTACCCAAATTTAAAAGCTTCCCAAATCCACATGCAGAGGTGTAAATGCAAAAATTTGGTATCATTTTAAAGAAAATCCTTTGCGTTTTCACAAAACACTATTGAAAGTGTTTAAAATAACAGTATATGTTGTCTTTGTTATAATAAACACCTAAAAAAGAGGCGTTTTTTGTATTTTTTTTATAGACTCAAATTTGAAAATGTACCTTTAGGTTCTGTGTGGTCTAGGTTGCTGTAATTAATTTTGCTGGTTCCTGCACATGTCTGTAATCATAGGAAAAAAGAAATATGTCTCTACCATAATCTATGCAAAATTTATTGTATTACAACTGATGAAAGGTGCTATACCTTTTTTTACGTCATTTCCGTCTACCAAATTTTTAACGCCTTCTATATCCAAATGCATTGGTATAAATGAAAAATTCCATTGTTGTTGAACAAAAAACCCTTTGAATTTACATAAAAAACTGCTGAAAGTAATAAATAATATTTGTTATGTTTTCTGTTTTATGATGAACCACTTCAACATTGGGCACTTTTTAAATTTTTGTTCTAAAATGCTTTTTGTTTTGAAAGGGTGTAGAATATCTAGTTAGAGAACTTAGTTACTCCAGACAGTTCTGCTTGAAACCAACAGATAGCAGCAAACACTAGGAAAAAGAATTTTGTCTCTAATGTGTATTATTCTAGTTTTATTGTAATTCAACTGAATACTGGGAAGATAACTTTTTGATCATTGATATCAAATATGACATATTTGCTTCTGCTTAGTTTTATATGATAATAACTATAGGAACAGGAGTTTACATTACTTATTTTATTTCCTTTCCATTTTAGGCATCATAACATTATTTCAAAGAAGTCAATGACAAATAAAAGTATATTTTTGTCATTTATTTTCTAAGAGCAAACAAACACAACATTTGGAGTCTCGTCCTGTTACACCGCTAATACCATGGTAAACTGTGCCAATGCGCACTGACAAACAAACAATAATCATCCCAAGCCAAATTATCTAATGTATAAAAGATTGTGTGTTTGATTTGAATTACAAACAAACACAACAGCACATTTAGAGTTGCGTTCTGTTACACCGCTGATACTATAGTAAACTGTGCCAATGCGCACTGACGAACAAACAATAATCATGCCAGGCCAACTTATCTAACGAATAAAAGATTGTTTGTAATTCAAATCAAACGCACAAACACAACAGCGCATTTGGAGTCTCGTCCTGTTACACCGCTGATACCATAGTAAATTGTGCCAATGCGCACTGACGAACAAACAATAATTATGCCAGGCCAACTTATCTAACGAATAAAAGATTGTTTGTAATTCAAATTAAACGCACAAACACAACAGCGCATTTAGAGTCGCGTCCTGTTACACCACTGATACCATAGTAAACTGTGCCAATACGCACTGATGAACAATCAATAATCATGCCAGGCCAACTTATCTAACGAATAAAAGATTGCTTGTAATTCAAATCAAACGCACAAACACAACAGCACATTTGGAGTCTCGTCCTGTTACACCACTGATACCATAGTAATCTGTGCCAATGCGCACTGACGAACAAACAATAATCATGCCTGGCCAACTAATCTAATGAATAAAAGATTGTGCATTTGATTTGAAATGCAAACAAACACAGCATCACATTTGGAGGCGTGTCCTGTCACAGCGCTGATACTATAGTAAACTGTGCCAGTGCGCACTGAAGAACAAAGACATGCATGCACCATAACATTTATTCAAAAAAAAGGATTACATAGGTGTATAAATATTTTACTTACTGGGCAAAATCGATACATTTTTCTCTGAGAAAAGCTGCTCACACAATCAAAACTCATGTCATTGTCCAAGTCGTGCCGCTTTGTCGGTCCAGCTTCTCCAAAACTGCCTCAGCTTCAATAGATATCTTCTTTTGAGGCTGTTGTGCCATGCTGTGTATTGGATAAGTTAGCTTTTCTTTCCATCTGTCCAAAGTATGCATAACGCACACGCGCATTGTCTTCATTGTCTTCACTGTGCGTCATCTGTGCATCATCTGTGCGTCTCTCTTCTCAGCCCTGAGTGGCCGCTTTGCTTACGTGATCTCCGCGTGCAACAAACGTGCTAGGCTTTTCCGGCTGATACGAGCCACAGGGATCGATCATTGTTTTCATATTTCACGATTCTTTTGTTTTATCAAACATAATTCACGATGTTTGGACCACGTCACACATATAAAAGGATTACTTATGCACATCACCTCAAAAACAGCGGAGAATGGCCCGTTTTGAAGCTGTTTTGAAGCGCACAGCATAAGGTAAGAGATGACTATCTTCTGTGCTATCTGGAGCTGCTTACTGATCATAAATCTATTGTTTTCACTTAAGAGGTTTGCATAGAAAGTTTGTGGTACCCAATCACGTGGCGGTGTGGTGTCCAAGCAGGCGAGAGGAGGCAGAGAGCAACAGCGAGCACAAGCTAACTAATGCAAAAAGCAACGTTTCCTTGTTGCAGGGTGTTTTTAAGTGACCTGGTTTGGTCCATCGCATCTTCCAATGAGCAGTTGCCCTGAAGGGCTGGGCCACGCCCTGTACCATCGTTGTAAGGGTCAATCATTAACAGACTGCATGTTGACTTCACATGGTAAAATCTCTTGCCAGATTGAAACTATCTTGCATCAAATGTTACAAGAAGAATACTGTTTGTACTACTAGGATTTCATTTAATGTTTATCATTTTTATTTTAATTTTATTTTTTCATATTTATTTTGTGTTGTCACTTGTCACTTTATGTACACTGGAAGCTTATGTAGCCAAAACAAATTCCTTGTGTGTGTGAAGCACTCTTGGCAATAAAACTGATTCTGATTCTGATTCTGATTTACACCAATGTATTGCAAATGTCACTAGCATTCGTTCATTACCAGACATCATACATTTCAGACACATACAGATCATTAAAATCTGCTATAAGGGTTAAAACAACACATTTGTACAAAAGATTGTTTAATTATTCTGTTTTTTAACTGTTCATTCATTCTTTACCTGTTACGTTATTATGTGGGCATGGTTAAGAGATCCGCTCGCGAGTTCAATGAATAGCGTGAGAGTATCAGACACAGTAATGGAAGACGAACAGAGGAAAAGGCAGGTGCGCATTGTGATGCTCAGTCGCCAGTTTAGAGCATTATAGCCAACAAACTGTTAGGATCGCAACTACAGCATTCCCAGAGCAGGCAGTTTGACTGAATATTATCAGATGAGAGGTAGATGTGGTGTGATTTGCTTCGGAGTTCGACAGAACTTGAGTGTTCATAGTTCATTATTAAACTTTAATTATCCTTTGATGTGTATTTAAATACATTGATATGCATATTTATGGTTTGCAACTGTATTAGAACGACACGTTTATTATGTTATGTGTTTGTGATCTTTCACGTGTATATTCACGTGTAGTGATAATGACTGTAGGACTCTAATGGTCCATTGCATGTTCAAAAATTGACGGAGATCTGAATTGAAAATTAACAAGTTTTATTTTGAATGCAAGAAGTTAGAGAATACAAGTTCTGCGCAGGAGAGATGTAACCTCAGTTCAGCTCTGCCCTACTGGGCTCTTTTTCATGCTTTTACATCTTCCTTCGCACACTGTCCAACCACAACCCTGTTTGACTCATGGGGTATTGTTTTGACAGTTTGACAGTTCAGCAATCAGATGTTCCTCTTTTTGGCATCTATTATGAGCAGCAGGCCTCCACCCTGCCAGTAACAGGACGTTGGGTTCTTCTTTCTTGTACACACATTATCACAGTTAACCCTTGAAAGAAGAAACCCTTTTTGTCTGCATTTATTAGTAAATGTTTAGCAAAATTTAACAAAAAAAAAATGCTATCCTTCAATCCCTCTCTTGGTCTCTTTCAGAGGCCACACCACATTAGTTTAAACAAATCATTTTCTTCAGTCTAATATGTCCAGATGAGCCTGGGTCGAAAACCTCAGCGAGGAAAGACACCCAGACGGCCCCCTAGTTGACTTGTGGGCAGCCACCACATGTCCATCTGACACATCATACCAGACTGTTATTTTACATTGGCACAATATACACATAGAAAATTTATCAGAAATCCTACAAATGCCCTATAAACCAGTGTGCTCAGGCAGGACTGGGTCGAAAACCCCTGTGGGGAAAGTCACCCAGTCGGTCCCCTGATTGACGTTTGGGCAACCACAACATGTCAGCTGAGTCAATCACACTGAAATTATCTAAGCTACAAACATTTCAGTTATCAAAAATTTAAATCTTGACACATTTTCAAACAGCAAATTTCTCAAACATCAATATCTAAAAAACACATAACTTGTGATGAATCAGCATCTGCAAAGAAGCACATTTATTATAAATTATCAGACATTTATAAGTCATTTTACTCCTCCTCTTCCTCCTCATCATTATTTCCAGGATTCCAGGCATTGTGTAAGGGGGTGGGGCTCCATCTTTCTTTTCAATTGCTGTTATTATCACCGTTACACAATGTTCTGATACACGGGATACAACAGCATCCACAAGTCACTATTATGAACACAAAGGTAGCTATAGAGATCAAAATTGATGTAATCATGGTTTTATATTTTGCAAACACACTGGTCAGCCAATCATCAAATGGGTTGTTCTGCCATTGTTTTAGAAAGGGTTTTTAATCCTTCTAAAGCCCTCGTTACTGATCCGGCTGGGGCGGTATTATTGGGAATGAAAGTGCAGCAAAAATCTTGGAAAATGGCACAGGTCCCGCCCTTTTCTGCCAATAGCATGTCTAGTGCTATTCTATTCTGTATTGCCATTAATGACAGTTGGTCGGGGCCAACTGTTCTGATAATCCTTCTACTGCGTCTCTTGTTAAATTTGCCCATCTCATCACATTATAGTGCACATAATTTATTCTATCCACATTTTTACTTGGGGTGACAGGGAATAGGGCTGAAATTATTGGGATATTCTCGAACCCGGCAGCAATTTGGTCTGCTAGTTTGTATTCATCTGGGACTCCTCTTAGGACTATATAGAATCTCTATAGGTTGGGGAATTTGTGGTTAAGTCAAACGTTGTGTCCCTTTTACCTCCCAGCTGTACTTCCACCCCTTCCCTCTTGTCTCTTGCTAATCAGTGTTACTGGTGCTGCCAACCTGACCATTGCACATGTACCTTCCGTAGTTTTCCCTTTTATTCTTACAAACAATCTTTTTCCTCCACAGTAATAATATAGTACTCCCCGCGCCCAAGGTCCTATTATATCCCCCGCATTGTGGATAATCTTCTTGCACCACAAAGGGTTAATATGTCCTACCCTGACTAGCACTGGTCCGGTGGGAGTAAAATTAAAACAGGTGAAATTTCCTGGGTCTGCAGAAAATGGGCCTGTTTTTGTCTGGTTATTTATTGGAGGGAATATTTCTGCTAGGGTGTCACATCCTTTTGGTCTATACTGTAGTCAGGTTTATCATACACCCATATCCTACTGGGTCATTTGTTATCAATGGGGCTGGTTCTATTCTAAGGGTAGGTCTAGCTTTTGCACATGCAACACAATCTGTCATTCCTGATTGTTTAGTTGTGGAAATCATCCATTCTAACCACAAATTAGTTTCCCCATATCCTGTGGCTTTCTCTTGTATATCCTCAGGGGTTAATTTGGTATAATCCATTTCTATTACAACCCTTCAACCTCTAATTTTTCTACTATGATCTCTGATTGGGGGTCCTATAGTCGTTGTCTTGTTTCTATCTATTACTTTGACCCTGTCTAAAATTTCTATGATTCCCATGGGGTCAGTTCCTGATATCTCGACTCCTAATAGTATATGGAGAAACTTAGGTGGGTTGTTTTTCCCAGCATAATGGATCTCATCTAGGGGGTATCCTGTCCACTCCCCTATGGACATAGTAATATGGTTCAGGGTAGGACTATAATCCCTTTGTATTTTCAGTTTTCTCCACTCGTTTTTAAAATTCCCCAACTGTGTTGGGTTTGGGGTCCATGTCCCTGTGTACACCACTACTTGATCCCACCCTCTACACCACTTATGATCTGCCTTACCCCTCATGTTACACCATGCATTCATAGTCTCGTCAAAACAAACATATATGTCATATCCTCGCCACGAACTATTGAATCCCCTACAGTCAATTACCTGACATAGATCAAATGTGTAAGATGTCGTCTCTCCCTTTACATATTCTATGGACAGCCCACCATAATACTTGGAACACTTGTTTCCTTCCCCTAGTGATCTTTTTGCTCTGGTTGGTTTTACAGCTGAGGTTTCATTTCTGTTCTGACTTTTTTCTGCTCCCAAAATTATCCCCACTATTACCAGTGCTACTATCCCTATTGCCCCCAGTAGCTTCCAGTTTTCCCACAACTTGACCCTCATGTTTTATTGATGCTGGTTTTTCTTATTATTCAATTCTGGTCCTCCCTTTATCTTATTTTTCACAGAGTTACTGTGTTAACAACAAGTAATATATAATCAGTATCAAAGCTACAATAAAAAATGGCAAGCACAGTAAACTTATTCTAACGTATAGACTGAAATGGTTATATTCTGGCCTTTAAATGTCTTTTCAATAATGTGGAGGACTCTATAGAATTCTAACTTGTCCAAACCACACCCCAGCCGGGGTATTGACAATCTGGTGATGTGTAATTTGTCACACCACGTTCTTATGCAGATTAGACTGCTCTCAAAGTCCTCATGTGTGGGTAGGTCTCTGGCAAACGTTTTTGTGATCAGGTGGAAAACTATTCTGTCTGCCTCGTGAGTTAAAGCACAATCACCTTTTGTTTTTCTCTGGGCCTTTACTTTGTCAACCCCATATCTTTCTCTGAATTTTTTCGCTATGCCCGCTCCAAATACACAGTCTGCACTGACACAATGAGCTACAGCTTCTCCTTTAGGGGCTGTGAATAAATACCCAGTTTTGTGGACCACCTGCAAAGTTTGTAGGTTACTTTGTGATGGATGAAATTTTTTATTGTGTGTATGTGTTTGTGTGTCACCTCCTTTTGTGGTACCCTCACTCCCTCCTGCACCTCCTATGGTATCCTCCCTCTCTTGGACATGTGAAGCAAGGTCCACTCTGGTGTCGTCCAATGATCTGGACGGTGTGTCCGCCGGACTGCACTGGCTCAGATGGTACCAAGTGTCACCTTTTCCTGCAAGACGAACACAGTGAGAGATGCGTGCAAGTACCTTAATTGGAGCAGACCAGCGAGGCTCTTTCCATTTACGCCTGTAGATTCTCAATCTCACCCTGTCCCAATTTCAGTCAGGTAGGGGTGCTGGATATTCGTGTCCCCTAAAATCAGTTGGTAACATTTTGTCAAAACATTCAATTAGAGCAGTCAATTTGTTATAGTAAATTTTGTGTGATAATGGTTGTACTGGTTCCAATTGTAGTGGGGTCAAGTGGGCCAGGAAATTGGCGACCAGTGAACATCAAGGCCAGTGGAAGAGCAGCCAGCCATGTCAATTTAGTCTGTGCACAGATTTTAGCCAATTTGTTTTTCAATGTTAGATTCAACCGTTCAACCTTACCTTGTGACTACGGATGAAAGACTGCCCCGAAATGATGAACTAAACCCAATGCCTTTTCCACATCAGCCAGATGATCATTTTTAAAGTGTGAGCTTCCCTTTTCTTTGGTTTCAACACAGCTGCTGCAAGTGTGACTCCAGACCAACTTCTCAAACTTACATCTAACTCTATTTCTTTCTTTGCATGGACTCGCTTGTGCAACAGCCCTACTTCCTCTTTTCTGTGTCTGAAAATAGCTTTCTGTGCTCATTTCTCTTTTATTCCCATTTTCTGAAACAGATATCCCTTTTTGTTCACACAATCAGTGTCATAATGTTCAATCATTTCATGCTTACATTCTTCTCGTTCTTTTGTCAATTTTCTCCTATCTTTACGATCAGTTTGTGCCATTAAAATATCTGTCATTTTGTCCCATTGTTGTCTTAATGGAGGACAATCATATTCCTCACATTCTCTATCGAATTCCTCTTCCATTTTTATTTGTTGTCTTATTTTATCCCTAGACTCTCACTATTTCTCAATTCACTAAACCTGGTATCCTTAGGAAATTTACTTGAAGATGTCAGATCCTCGTCAGGATAAGAGGGATCTTCAAGGGTCTGCCTCTCTCAGGGAAAAAGGACTTCTAAATACCTATGTATTTTAAATACCAATGTATTTTTAAGTACCGATGTACTTTTACCCTGTTAAATACCGATGTATTTACCCTGATAATTTACCTGAAAATGTCAAATTCTCGTCAGAATAAGAGGGATCTTCAGGGGTTTTGCCTTCTCAGGGAAAGGACTTTAAATACCGATGTATTTTAAATACTGATGTATTTACCCTGATAATTGGAAATATGAGTGACTTCATCAAGACAAACAATTTCCAATTTTTTGCCTATTTAGGGAACAGGACTTCTCTTTAAATCCAAATGATTTACCCTAAGTGCCTCCTTAGAGAAAAGGACTTCCTCTTTAGATCCTAGTGATCCACTCTAATTCTCTTTATCACAACTTATCACAACTCATTCATCTTTTTCTTTTTGTTCAACAATATTTCACTTAAGTTTTAATGTATGTAGTCTGTAACGTACTGCATCAAATCAAATGTATCAAAGAGATGAACAATTATATTTACCGATGCCAAAAACCACTTATTTAGAATATTCAACAGCAGAATTTAAGTAAAAGCTTTCTGCTTACCTTTGTATAGAGAGGCGCCTCTGGTTTTGGCATCAGAAATAAATGTCCATCTATTTGACAGTCTCCGGTCAATCACCTCGTCGGGTCACCCATTGTAGGACTCAAATGGTCCATTGCATGTTCAAAAATTGACGGAGATCTGAATTGAAAATTAACAAGTTTTATTTTGAATGCAAGAAGTTAGAGAATACAAGTTCTGCGCAGGAGAGATGTAACCTCAGTTCAGCTCTGCCCTACTGGGCTCTTTTTCATGATTTTATATCTTCCTTCGCACACTGTCCAACCACAACCCTGTTTGACTCATGGGGTATTGTTTTGACAGTTTGACAGTTCAGCAATCAGATGTTCCTCTTTCTGGTATCTATTATGAGCAGCAGGCCTCCACCCTGTAACAGGACGTTGGGGTCCTCTTTCTTGTAAACACATTATCACAGTTAACCCTTTAAAAGAAAAAATCCTTTTTGTCAGCATTTGTTAGTAAATGTTTAGCAAAATCTAACAATAAAAAATGCTATCCTTCATGACGCAGCATTTTTCTGCGTGAATAGTTTGAGAACTAATTAAGCCTTTTTTGTCTTTATTATAGAACCACACACACATACACAATCACCCGCAACAACTTAAACACATACAGAAACATTTAACTTCATCTGATCACTTGTTTTAACACACTCACTCCCCATTATACATTCATAGCATATGAAGATAAGAGCCGGGCAAATGTGGCACACTGGCTGATGACATCACTACAGATCGACTGCTGAAGTGATCACTGGACCTCCTGTTTATAAGGTGGACTTGTTCTCTGAAACTATTGGGACTTATTTCATTGGAATTTATTTTACCACTATATTACAACTTCTCAGTATTATAATTATTGTCATTCTTATATGATAATTGTTTGTTATTTACGTGGGCCTACGGTATTTATTTATTTTATTTGATTGGTATTGTGATGATTATGTTTATGCATTAATCATAAAGAAATTAATACATTTTTTGAACATAATAATTTGTGTCTGACCTCTTTACTCTTCTCCTACTCTTTGGACATCAATTGGATAATATATCCTTTAAGGTGGTATAGAACTGTACAGTAATCAGTGCATTCATACAGGCTTCCACACATTTAATGGTCCTTCGAGCCAGATATTTATTATTACCTTAACCATGATGTCCAGAAATAGGGCAGGAGTTTCAGAGACAGATGTTGTACGTCAGCGTAGAATTACTGGACCACCATCATATCTACATGATTATGAAGTAGGTTACACTAGCAAACATCTTACATTTGCAGATGAGCGGGCAGAAATGCTTATGTGTATGCGTGAAATGAGGGAAGAGAATATGCAGTTAAGGCAGGAGGTGAGACGCATATCAGATGTGATTGCTAGTTCTCCGGTTTTAGCTTCTCAAGATCCAGTAGCTGTGCAGAAGCCTAGAGAGAAAGAGGCTGGGTTGTCATCCACACCAAAGTCAACAGTTTTGCTGGCGTCATTTCAGGATTATGAGAATCCTCGCCAGATAGAACTTACTTGGTGCCACCCAGAGATGAATCCCTCCTCGCAGTGCAGGGTCGTGACTGAGAGCTCATTGAGGAGCTACAGAGAGTCTAAAAAGCGTAGGCAGGTTAAGTAATAGTCCGCCTAGTTCAGGTATGTCAACACCCTCTTATCATGACAGCAATAGCAATTCACCTCCATGCAATACCGCTAGTGATGCTAACATCCTTGTTCGACAACATAATCTGTCTAGCCTCCATTATCGTAGTACGGATGATTCTCCAGTGTTGCGGTCCAGCATGCCACATTCTGATGCTTATCGAACAACAACTGATCCTTACTATCATTGTATGAATGACAGGACCCATTATTTATCAAAGAATGCCAAAGATCGTCTTGAGTACTTTTCATCAAATGTAAGTATAATCGAGAGAATAGACATTTCCAACCAGCTGGTAGTGCATACAGTCCATACTCTGAGCCTCCACATACTTTATATGCTCAACCTGTGCTATATCGTGGTCCTACTCCTACCATTCCAAATTTTAGCAGAGATGACCCCCGCAAGTTTGCTCATCTTAAACTTGCATTAGACAATGTTCTTCCCTACGATGCTTCTGAGTCATTCAAGTTTCAAATACTTGTGGACCATCTTAAGCTGGAAGACTCTTTGCTTGTAGCTGACTCCTATAGTCACAGCCGTACTCCATTCAGCGACACAATGAGAGTGTTTACTGATATGTATGGGCAGCCACATCAATTAGCCTTACAAAGTATTACAAATTTGATGGAAGGGCCTAAAATTAGGAGCGGAGATGTTAAGTCTTTTAAATCATTTGCTCTACGTGTCCGAGCATTGGTCGGAATGTTAAACCAGTTAGGTAGCACACGTTAGATGGAACTAAAATGTGGTTCACATGTATCTCGCCTCTTAGCTAAGTTGCCACACGACCTAAGAGCTAACTTCAAAAGATTTATTAACCCCATTCAGACACCGATTCCAACTCTGCTTGAGTTTGCTGACTGGTTGGAGTATGAAGTGCGTGTGCAAGTAGATGGAAACCAGTATGGATCCCATCCCGACTATGAAAAACATGTTTCACGCAAAGACAAGCGGCCCAGTTTTACGCCCCGGAAGTTGACTACAGTGCTACATGGAGAAGAACAAAAGGAAGGAGCAGTAGAGAACATAAAGAAGGAGCATGCTCATGCAGACCAGCCACAGGACAAGCCAAAAAAGTACTCTCCTTTCTGTGATTCATTCCAGCACTATATGAATCAGTGTTCTAATTTCAAGCTTCTCTTCAAGGAGCAGGTAGAAAGTTGGATTAGAGCAGGCAATAGATGCTGGCGTTGTGGACGAGGACATTTGTCGTCAAAATGTACTTTGAAGGCCAAGTGCAAGCGCTGTGACAGAAGGCATCTTGATGTCCTCCATGAGGTGAATGCTAGTGCATACATGATGATTAAAAGTAATCAGAAGATTTCTCAGAAAAGTACAGATTCAGAAGGGTCTACCTCTCAGACAATGTACTTGGATCGCCCTATTTGTGGTAAGCAAGTGCTGTTGAAACTGAGCCGAGTCATCATTCAGAGTGGCAATAAGTCACTAGAGACATCTGCAGTTCTTGACGACGGGTCAGAACGCACCATTCTAATGTGTGAAGCTGCTCAACGTCTTGGTCTTCAAGGAGACAGGGAAGACCTGGCTCTTCGTACGGTGAAACAGGAGGCTCAGTATATCCAGGGAAGAGTTGTTTCCTTTTCCATTGCTCCATTGCATTTCCAATACCGGCATCTACGTGACTTACCCTTGCATGAGATCAACAAAGCTCAGCCTCTTGTTCTTATTGGGTCTGACTATCCGCACTTGATTACCCCATTGGAGCCCGAATGTTTGGGGCCCCCTGGAGGTCCTGTGGCTATCCATACCAAGCTTGGCTGGACTTTACAAGGTCCTTCAAGTCTTCTCAAGTCTTGTTTACGTCCTCAGGAATGTCTCTTCATTTCTTGCCTTTCTCCTGAAGGTTGAAAATCTTTGGAAGTTGGATATCCTTCCTTACAGCTCAGAGAAGATTATCAGCCAATCTCGGCAGAATACAGAAGCAATTCGTATGTTAGAGGAAAAAACAATCAGGATCGAGGTACAGGATGTAAAGAGATTTACCACACCTTTACTCTGGAAGCAGCTACCTCCCCCCTTGAATGCACCCCAAGAGCTGTCATGGGTCTGTTATGTAGCACTGAACGAAAACTGTCTAAAGAACCAGAGAAAGCTGAATCCTATAAATCCGAAATCCAGAAGCTACTGCAGTCGGGTTATGTCACTCAGCTGACACCTGCGGAAAGTGATTCAAGTGGAAAGTTGTGGTACATACCACACCACATGGTTTAACATAACGGGAAGAACCATATTGTTTTTAACTGCTCCTTTGAATACAAGGGTCAATCCTTGAACGAATATCTTCTGCCTGGCCCTACTTTAGGATCAAGTCTCTTAGGAGTCCTTCACTTTCGTGAATATCCCGTGGCTATTTGTAGTGACATGAAGGGCATGTTCCTGCAAGTCCGCCTGCTTGAAGAGGGCAAGCCATTTTTACGATTCCTGTGGCGACAGGGAAAACCATCAGAACTGCCAGTCGTGCATCAATGGGAAGTCCTGCCATTGCCACTGCTTGCAGTCCCTGTTGTGCTGTTTTTGCACTCCAGTCTCATGTAAAGTGGGACCTTGAACCTACTGATGAGGTGCGTCAAACAGTCGAGCGAAATTTTTATGTAGACAATTGTCTAAGCAGTGTTCCAACTGAAGCTCAAGCCAAAAATCTAGTGAAGCGACTGCAAGGTCATCTTATGGATGGTGAATTTAAGCTCAGACAGTGGGCATGTAACATCCCCGAGGTGATTCAGTACCTTCCTAATGACTTGAAGTCCAAAAGTGGGGAGATATGGCTCAGCCAGGGTATGGATAACCCACAAGAAAGTGCGCTTGGATTGATATGGCATTGCAAAGCGGACAAGTTAGTATACAAACCTTACCAGCGAGAAGATGGTGAGATTACAATGCGAAAAATCTACCGTTCTTTGGCCAAGCTCTATGACCCACTAGGCTTTTTCATACCATATACTACAAGAGCTAAATCTGTTGTGCAGTTGTTGTGGGACAAGAAACATGAATGGGATGATCCCAATCTCCCTGAGGATCTGCTGGCCATTTGGCATCAGTGGGAAAGTGAACTCCCAAACTTGTCTCAAGTATGTTTGCCAAGATGTTACACTTCTTACATTCAGTATGCAGTCAAACATCACTGTGTACATGTATTTTGTGATGCTTCTGAAAGAGCTTATGGTTCTGTTGCATACTTGTGCTCTGAAGGCGAACAAGACAATAGACATGTATCTTTCATTGCGGCAAGGTCATGGGTTGCCCCCTGAAAACAGATCTCAATTCCCCGTTTAGAGCTATGTGCTGCACTAATGGGGGCACAGCTCGGAGATGTTCTAAAACGAGAGCTGACCCTAAACATTGATCAATTTGTATATTGGTCAGATTCCACTACCGTTCTTAACTGGCTGCAGTCTTATTCGTGTAGATACCGAGTGTTCGTAGGAGTGACAGAAATGCAGGAACTTTCTGACTCTGGTTCTTGGTGCTACATTGATTCAGCCACAAACTTTGCTGATGATGTAACTCGTGGGTTATCACTTATTCAGCTAGCTGAAAATTCAAGATGGAAACTTGGTCCAGACTTCTTCAGGCAGCCTAGTAGCTGTTGGCCAAAATTACCTGAAGATCCCGTTTCTGAAGAAGTTCAGGAGCTTAAGAAATCCGTCTTTTGTGGATTAGTGGATGAGATTAAAGAGCAAGATGACCCTGATGTCCATTAGTTCAGTAGCTATCCTGAGTTCTTAGAAGCTACTCTTCACGGGGCGGCTGATAGCATATTTTCACCAAGTGCAGATGATTTCAGACAAGCAGAACTGTTTATCCTTAGACAATGTCAGAAACATGACTTCCCAGAAGAATTTGCTTTGCTCAGAGAAGGTAAAGCCATTCCCACACGTAGTCGAATCCTCAAACTTGCTCCTGAATATGACAGAAACTTAGATTTGATCAGAGTTGTAGGGTGACTTTGTAGATGCCCTTACTTGAATGAAGAAGTAATACACCCTATAGTTCTGTCCCCAGACCATCCTGTGGTCAAGCTTCTAATTAAACATTATGATGCACATCTGCATCACCGGAAGAGCTGGAAGAGTCTTTGCTGAGATACAACGCAAGTATTGGATTTTGCGAGGAAGAGAGGAAATCAAACGGCATCAACACTACTGCCTTGATTGCAGGAGATGGAGAGGCAAGCCAGTTGTCCCAAAATTATCAGACCTACCACCATCAAGTCTAAGATTATTCAAACCTCCCTTCTACCCTACTGGAGTAGATTGTTTTGGACCACTGCTGGTTAAGATGGGACGCCGCATTGAGAAAAGGTGGGGCATCATCTACAAGTGCCTCACCACACGAGCTGTGCATCTTGGTCTGCTGTATCACGTGGAAAGTGATTCATTTTTTATGTCTCTAAGGTGTTTCATTGCTCAGAGAGGGAAGCCTCACAAACTCCTTTCCGATCAAGGAACAAATTGTGGGTGGTGCTAAAGAGCTAAAAGACACCTTCAATCAGATTCAGCCCATCCTTCGAGACCTGTTGGCCAAGGAACAAATCAGGATCCAATTCAACCCTCCCAGTGCGCCTCATTTTAGAGGGTCCTGGTAAAGAGAGGTTAGGTTGGTTAAGACTGCCTTAAAAAGCACCTTGGTTGCGCAGACTGTTACCGAAAAGGTATTAAGGACAATCTTGACTGAGGTCGAAAACATTCTTAACTCCAGACCTCTCGGCTACGTCTCAAGTGATATAGCGGATCCCGACCCAGTAACTCCGAACTCCTTACTAATGGGGAGACCTGACTCTTCTCTGCCTCAGGTTGTCTATTCAGATTCTGAATTACTCAGTAAGAAAAGATGGTGACATAGCCAGGACCTTAGCGACCATTTTTGGAAGCATTTTATTCATGACTTTCTGCCAACCTTACAGTCAAGACAAAAGTGGTACAGTGAAAGGCAGAACATTGTGGTTGGTACAGTAGTACTCATTGTTGATGAACAGCTTCCAAGAGCATGCTGGAAAGTTGGCACAGTTTCGTCCGTCATTCCCAGTGCAGATGGCAGGGTCAGAACAGTGGCGGTCAAAGTGAAAGATCAGACATATACAAGACCAGTTGTGAAACTAATTGAACTGCCATCATTACCTGAAGATCTGGAGAATTCATCAAAAACTCGATAATTTAAGGGCGGCTGTACAAAAGATTATTAAATTATTCTGTTTTCTAACTGTTCATTCATTCTTTACTTGTTACGTTATTATGTGGGCGTGGTTAAGAGGTCCGCTCGCGAGTTGAATAGCGTGAGAGTATTAGACACAGTAATGGAAGACGAACAGAGGAAAAGGCAGGTGTGCAATGTGATGCTCAGTCGCCAGTTTAGAGCATTATAGCCAACAAACTGTTAGGATTGCAACTACAGCATTCCCAGAGCAAGCAGTTTGACTAAATATTTTCAGATGAGATGTAGAGTGGTTTGCTTCGGAGTTCGACAGAACTTTATGATGTGCATCATTGCAGAACGTGAGTGTTCATAGTTCATTATTAAACTTTAATTATCCTTTGATGTGTATTTGCATACATCAATATGCATATTCATAGTTTGCAACTGTATTAGAACGACATGTTTATTATGTTATGTGTTCGTGATCTTTCACGTGTATATTCATGTGTAGTGATAATGACGCAGCATTTTTCTGCGTGAATAGTTTGAGAACTAATTAAGCCTTTTTGTCTTTATTATAGAACCACACATACATACAAAATCACCCGCAACAACATAAATATTTACAGAAACATTTAACTTCATCTGATCACTTGTTTTAACACACTCACTCCCCATTATACATTCATGGCAAATGAAGATAAGACCCGGGCAAATGTGGCATACTGGCTGATGACATCACTTCTACGGATCGACTGCTGAAGTGATCACTGGACGTCCTGTTTATAAGGTGGACTTATTCTCTGAAACTATTGGGACTTATTTCATTGGAATTTGTTTCACCACTATATTACAACTTCTCAGTATTGTAATTATTGTGATTCTTAAATGATAATTGTTTGTTATTTATGTGGGCCTACTGTATTTATTTATTTTATTGGTATTGTGATGATTATGTTTATGCATTAATCATAAAGAAATGAATACATTGTTTGACATAATAATTTGTGTCTGACCTCTTTACTCTTCTCCTATTCTTTGGACATTCATTGGATAATATATCCTTTAAGGTGGTATAGAACCGTACAGTAATCAGTGCATTCATACAGGCTTCCACACAACATTGATTAACCTGGTTGATTAGAATAAACACAGCTTATGAGTAAAACTATGGCATATTATTCAAAGATACATCTGCCTTAGTTTTAACATTTTAAGAGATTGTCTTTCATTTGTATTCATTAACTCTTTGTCTCTACGTAATTCTACATCTGGCAGGATGTCCCCATGGTAAGCACATCATCCATGTAGGGGAATCATTCAAAAGAGTCTTGTGGGGGCAGTGTGCTAGATTTTCCCTCTGAAAATCCTGTAAAGCCCCATTGTTAGGTGATTAAATCATTTACTAAGTTAGCTGAAAGGTACCCGAACATCTGCGGCCAAAGTATTGGTGCAGATATTCAAGTTAATTGCCGCTCTGTTATCCTGATGGTATAAACCCTCGAGCCAGTTCAATGACAGACAATTTGGCGCCCGATTTCCAAGCCTGATTTGAACTGGTTTTGATCACCAGTGAGTCCCTTCACTGATGTTGCCAATCATCAAAGGTTACCTAATCCCATTCACAATCCAGGAGATAAGGTATAGCTCTCCACCCTGCTACATAGGACCATTCACCATTCACTCACAAATTAACCCTGTCACCTACTATCTCAGCTCCCCATTATTGGATCTCCCCCATGTTTCATGTATCCCTGCTTAAACTCACTCTGGCCCATTTTCCCTCCATCCACAGAACCGGAACAGCCTCTCCCTCCAGAACAAACCGAAGTCCTCTGTGACAGCATCTACCAAGTCCAGGAAATTCTCGACTTCCAGCGGTGGAACGGCCAGCTCCAGCACCCTATAGACTGGGAAGAATTCGGTCCCAAGGATAGATCGAGGATAGGACATCCTGGATCTGACCCTTCTCGAGGAATTCCACCACCAACATCCAGATCTCCCAGGTCCCAGAATTCGAGACGGTCCCTGCCACCAGTCTAGGGTGCTGGAGTCACCTGTGGAGGGAGGGTAATGTCACACCCTCTGCTCGCTCCCGTAGTTCCAATCACCGCACTCAATCACCATCCACCACCACCACACCCCTGAACACTCACCAGACTACTAATCACCAGCACACAATATATACTCACCTCATTCATTCACTCACCAGCTGGTATCAAATTCAGATGGTTCTTCTCGACGACTCTCCCGATTTACCCTGTGCTCTTCCATGGATGCCCTCTTCCTCCTGTGGATGCAAACACACCTGTGTCAGGGAAGTGACTCTTCTCATATTGGTGTCTGCCAAAGAACTGAACTTACCAACTGAACTGTATGTGAGATCGCTCACCCTCTGCAACATAAATACCCTTGAAGTTTATCCTGCTTTGTCTTCCTTGTGTGACCGTGACAGTTAAATGACAATAAAAAGGATTTATACATACCTACGAATTGGTATAAATGCGCTCAGCTCCCAAGGACTCACAGACCCCGCGCGCCTGCATCACGGTCAGCACGCACCTATGACGATGCGCACCCAGACAATGACAAAACAAGTGCTCGACCCAAGAACTCGAGCCAAGCACTACAGAACAAGACAAGACAGAGCTAGTGTCCGGACTCTGCCACCAAAACAAGAATTTACAAGACCAGAGTGGCAGAACCCTGACACTAGCCCCCCCAAAAGGGACGCCACCTGGCGTCCCTAAAGGGAACATCCAACAAGATACAAGACAGACAAGAAACACCACAAGACAACAAAACAGGCAACGTCAACAAACACAGTACAGGGAAGTGAACAGGCAAGATAAAATGAAAGGGGGGGGGGGGGGGGGGCAAGCCAGACCCAACAAGATGAACAAGGGAGGGATGGGAGGGCAGGACCAGGGAGGGACAGGAGGTACAGTCCAGGGCGGGACCAGAAGGACAGTTCAGGGCGGGTTCAATGGGTCAGTAGGTTCAATGGGTCAGTAGAGGGGCACACCAGGGAGGAGCAGGAGGGACGACCCAGGGACAGTCTGTCAGAGGAGACAAGGCAGGCTGCCTGATGGGAACCGGCTGGACTGAAGGCCTGTGGGGAGCCGGCTGGACTGGAGGCCTGAGGGGAGCCGACAGAGCTGGAGCCGGCAGGACAGGGGGCCTGTGCGGAGCTGACAGGACTGGAGGCCTGAGGGGAGCCGGTAGGGCTGGAGCCGGCTGGACAGCAGGCCTCTGGGGAACCGGCAGGACTGGAGGCGGCAGGGCTGGAGGCCTGAGGGGAGCCGGCAGGGCTGGAGGCGGCTTGAGTGAAGGCCTGAGGGGAGCCGGCTGGACAGGAGGCCTGTGGGGAGCCGGCAGGGCTGGAGCCGGCTGGACAGGAGGCCTGTGGGGAGCCAGCAGGGCTGGAGGCCAGAGGGGAACAGGCAGGGCTGGAGGCCGGTGGGGAGCCGGCAAGGCTGGAGGTGGCTTGACTGCAGGCCTGAGGGGAGCCGGCTGGACAGGAGGCCTGTGGGGAGCCGGCTGGACAGGAGGCCTGAGGGGAGCCACCTGCACAGGAGGCCTGGGGGGAGCCGGCAGGGCAAGGAGCCGGGCGGGGACCGGCAGGGCCAGGCGTCTGGGTGGTGCCGGCAGGGCAAGGAACCGGGCTGGGTCCGGCAGGGCAAGACGTCTGGGTGGTGCCGGCAGGGCAAGGAACCGGGCTGGGTCCGGCAGGGCAAGACGTCTGGGTGGTGCTGGTAAGGCAATGACCGGGGCTGGAGCCAGCATGGAGCGGCGCTCTGGGGCTGGAGCCGACTCTGGCGGGCACTCTGGGGCTGGAGCCGACACTGGTGGGCGCTCTGGGGCTGGAGCCGACACTGGCGGGCGCTCTGGGGCTGGAGCCGACACTGGCGGGCGCTCTGGGGCTGGAGCCGACACTGGTGAGCGCTCTGGGGCTGGAGCCGACACTGGCGGGCGCTCTGGGGCTGGAGATGGTGGAGGAGCCCTTTCTCCTCCTACGCTTCCTTGGTTTAGGTGGCAGGAAGCTAGCCACCTCTTCAGGCAGTGCTGGGCACTCCACTATCTCTTGAAGTGGAGCAGTGTCTGTTGTGGGTGCCTCGGAGGGTGATGCTGCAGCCAGGGTTTTAGCTGGGTGGGCTGCAGCAGGTTCAGTCACCTCTAGGTGTGTGACAGGCAAGGCTGACCCGTTCTTCCTCCTCCGTCTCCGCTGGTGGGTCTTCGGAGGACTGGGGATTTAGCAGTCTGTGAGTGGGAGGGGCGGTGGACCAAGTGGAGGCAGACCACCGTTCCCCAGGCTGTGGTACAAATAGCTCACAAACTGCAAGAATGACAGTATCCCCAGTATCCCTATCTCCCAGGCCTGAAGGGGGCTGTTGAGTCAAGCATTGAAAGCCTCCTTTAGTGCTGTAGTGGTAAACTCAAGCCCCTCTGTAGCGTAGACAAACTGGTAAGCAAACTCCTTGACTGAAGATTCCCCTTGACGAAGACAGAGGAGTTTGCCCAAACGCTCCTTCTGCTGGCATGCAGAGGGACATAAACTGGGAGATGGGAATAGGAAGAGACCCATCTTTCTGCTGAGTCCTCTGTTGGCCAGTTCGTACTGTCACGGTTCGATGAGGGGAAAAAGGGGCGAGGACTCAAGTGCAGAAATAATGGGTTTTATTAATAATAAATTAAAATAAAAGGCAAAACAAACTACCCCGAGGGGGAAAACATTAACAAAACAGAAAAACCAAACTAGACTGGGCAGGCTGGCAGGGATCAAGACTGGAACACTCACGATAAGGCAACATACAATGACGAACTGGCACAGGACAGCAGACATGAGGATGAACATTATTAGCTGATAATGGGTTAACAAGGAGGGTGGGACTAGACGATAGACAGGAGAGCACCTGATACAGAGACAACACAAGCCAGGTGCTCACATAAAACAAGACTAGAACATGCAGCCAATGAGAGAACTCATTAACCGCGTGTTCTTATGACTAGACAAACACTGAAGCACACAACAAAAGCACGCGACCACAATGTAAACACAGAGCCACGTGCTTTGACAACAGACACAAGACACGAGCACACGATAAGTAAAAACACCTTACCGTGCGCTCACACAAATGCAACGCGCATGTTTCATCTCAGCGCCAACCAAAACCGAAACCAACTAGACGGAGACGCTGAGAATGAAACAGCGCGATGCTGACGAAACAACACAAACACGAGTACAAGAGCGCGCGTCCCAAGGACTCGCAGACCTATGACCTATGACGACGCGCACCCAGACAATGACAAAGTAAGTGCTCGACCCAAGAACTCGAGCCAAGCACTACAGAACAAGACAAGACAGAGCTAGTGTCCAGACTCTGCCACCAAAACAAGAATTTACAAGACCAGAGTGGCAGAACCCTGACAAAAACCAAGCATCAAAGAAAACTGAATCACCTTGTTTTAACAAAGGACATGATAAATTAGCATATCTGACTAACTAAATCAAACTTGCATAGTTCTTTGTCTATGGCTTACGCAGTGTGGGTACTGGCCTGGAAGTTTCAGTTTATCAGCATTCCAGCGAGGTTATGAGTTGAAATTGTCCAGAATAGAGACTTGGCTTGGTCCTGAAAGTCTCTGAAGAGCTATAAAGGCTGAAGCCTGGCCTCAGCTTGAGCGAGGCTTAAAGCCTGGGTCACATTTTGAATGGACTGACTGAAGAGATGTTGGGATGTTGCCTTGTTGTAGTATTTTGCACTGTCTGTGTTTTGCACTGTCATTGTATTTGCACTGTCTGTATTTTGCACTGTCTGGAGCCAGCACCTAAGCTTTTCACTCATCATAGCACACGTGCTGCTGATGATGTGACAATAAAAAAGATTTGATTTGATTCTAGCCAGTTTTATGGCTCTTTGTGTAAGGCTTATGACTTACATATGCTTGGTGAGTAGTTTTAATAGAGAAGTGTTAAAGATTTTATAATCTCAACCTGTGTTACAAGTACTAAAATACAATGCATACAGTTGTTCTCTAAATAACATTAGCTGTGCATACATAGCAAACACTTATGTGATGTTGTTTGAGTCTAAGTTATTAAGCAATACATCTAGGGATTTTAATACCAAGAAGATTGACATACTTCCAGTAAATCATCAAAAAAACACTATTTAGCACAGACATAGTAGTCTACCTTTGAACAAGAACACACAACAACTTAACCTATATTCTAGAATCTAGAAATAGCTATTAAAAGAAATGTCCAATTCTTTTCATGTGTGAGTGTGAAAGTCTTTGAAGCTCACCTATCAAAATTGTTACCACTGGTGCTTAGGTATGCAACGTGTGACCTCTTGGTGGGGTGGGTTTCTGGGGGCTGCTTAAAAATTTAATGTAACTGTCGCACTGGTAGACAAGGATGGTAATCTTTTAAGGGTTTTATTCAAAACAAAGTCACTGAATCAAAGTGAGGAACAAGGAGAGTGGTGTTATGGCTGTTAGCAATCTCATCAACAGCTCACAAGGTAAACATCTGATGTTCGCGATCTCACACACAGTTAGTTTTTGGGAACATCAGAAGGTGAGAAATCACACACACAGTTCATCAGGTAAATGGTAGATCTTCAGGTAAACACCATAATAGTTCAATAACATGGATGTGTCACAAAGGACACATCCATGAAAGAAGAGGAGTAGATGAAGGAGCAAAGGTGAAGAGAACTATCCGACTTTGATACCGGCCGATGAATATAAGTGGATACTTATAGTGTCCATTGATTAAGGGAACAGGTGCAGGTGATTAGAAGGCTAGTGATGGTTCGTGGGATTGGTGAGAAGTGGTTAGTGAGGGAGAGTGGTGATTGGAGCAGCAGGAATGAGCCGAGGGTGTGACAGTAACAATGAAATAAGTCTGTTTGATCTTCCTCCATTCATTACAGAAGCTAGCCTGTTTTAATCTGTATTGAACCCTGACGGTAGGCCTATATCATGCAACGTTATTTGTTAATAGTGATGTTGAGAAATTGCTGGCCATGGTGACATCAACAAGTAAGCTTTCAAAAGGTAAGTAGTGTATGGAAATATATATTTATATTGAATTGCAGATTTAAAATATAGTATACAATAAGGTTTCATAATTTCGCAGGTTATAAACCTTTTATTTACCAAACACCCTATTTAAAACCCAAGCACTGAATACGGGTTCTATTATTAATGTGTTTGCTGGTAGCATTAGGTTGTCACCACCCTTACATAATTCAATACTTAAAGAAAAGTACACCATAAATTCAATATACTTATGCAGTTCTTTGTGTTGGATATCTTATTGTTAGCCCCTTATTACCCAAACAGTGTGGTCTGTTCCTTTGCAATTTATAGAAAAGTACACCATAAATTTAGTATATTTACGCTGTACTATACGTGTTGCATATCTGGTTGTTACCCCCTTATTACCCAAGCTTTACAGTTGGTCCCACTTTATGTGTCGCTTATACCTGTGAACTTATATGTTAACTAGATTTGTAAGTAGTATGTAACTACAGTGTATGTGCACACTGGTACATAGTAATTACCTGTGTAATGCTGGTGTAACTACACACATGTAACAGCCCACTGAATAGTATGTGTAAGTACAAATGTGTAACAGAACATTGGTAACAACACGAAGAAAGTACACATCTGTAACAATAATTATGTACAATATGTACTTGCAGGTGTTTTCCCACTTCCACACCTGTTTGCATACCATGTACTTGTGAACATTGTATGGCAGAAATAATGCTTCATTAGAAGGTTTCACCTTGTGATACCAGTGTAATTACATGGTAACTCCACAGGAACTGTCCACAATATAAAGTGTAAATTTGTCATAAATTATTGTGTAGTATATAAAACATAATCCTCGTTCCAACTGCTTAACAACAGTGTACCTACATGGAAACTCCTCAGGAACTGTCCACCCAATGTGTAAATACTGGATGTAAATAAAGTGTAATTTTTTTTAAAAAGTGTACTTCCAAAATGGTCACAAACTACTGTGTGATATAGATCCTAATCCAACACATTATTAACAGTGTACTGACATTATGGGCGTAGCAACCGGGGGGGACGGGGGTATTTGTCCCCCTCACTACAGAGACACACCATTTAGAAACAGGTGAATAATTATTATATGAACGTATGATCTCATACAACCCTTTCTGTAAAGTTTCAGCCCAAAACACTCATCAGATTTTTTATTATACCTTTTATTAAATTCCTATTTATATATTTTTTTTACTAGGTGGCGGTTTTGGTGTACTGCTCCTTTGAGGCTAGTTCTCCCCGCCCACCGTTTCTTCGTGCCTTTCTGCGTGCCTTAATCTCCTCCCTCGGCTGTGTCAGACAACAGACAGACTTAAAGGAAGCAGATCTCAAGTAGCGTTTGTGAGAAATACTACAGTAAGAACTTTACCGATGAGTATTTATTGTGCAGTTGCATCGCAGAGTCACACAAAGTTCATGCGCGCACACGCACACACAGATACACGCGCACACACACCGCAGTAGACACATACACACACACACACACACACACACACACACAGACAGAGAGACAGACAGAGCGCCCGTTTAGCTTGGCACTCTTTTTGCACGCAAATGTGACATGATACAGGTTAATATCCACTGTTGAATGAATATCTGTTATATTAATGTACAAAATAAACCTGATTTAATGTCCACAAACCGGGATTGAAGCGTCTTCCTTTATAATTCTTCTGAGACGCGGCTGTGCTGATGAAGTAAAGCTAAGCTAAATCGCTGTAATTCATTACACACGTGCACTGTTGTAAAACATTTTAAACAAGTGAAACTTACTCATGATCACATATGATGATGATTGATGATCCTAGCAAACTGAACACACCTTTTATTCCCGGTTGCTTTGTGCACGTCTGGTCTTGTTTATATGATTATACACATGACTATCAAGACATGAATATGCGCAACTGTCAATCAATTCGGTGGGCGGGGGGACAGCACTCCTACGTAAAGTTGCAGTCACCATAGTTTTTCACCATAGGTGCCCTTTAACATATTTATACTCAACAGTGCAACACATATAAAGTAAAACCTTAGAAATATGGCTGCAATATAGAGCCTTACAGACACTATGAAATTAAGGAGATTAAACAATCACATAAGAAAAAATATCTTCGAGTAAATATAAACTTTAAGGTAAATGTTGGAAGTGACATCAGTTCACATTGCACGTACAGCAATTCACATTAAAGCGATAATTTACCCAAATATGTAATTATTATTTATTCTCCCTGATGTTTTCCAAACCACTAAGTCCTTCATTCATCTTTGGGACACAAATTTTCTTTTTTTTTTTTAAGATATTTTAGCTGATTATTTATTATTATTATATATTATTATATTATACAATAATATATAATATTAAAGCCAGAGTTGCAAGGCATTTAAAGTCTAGAAAGATACCAATAACATCAAAAGAGTACATTTGTCTTCAGTGGTTCAATTGTAATGCTATGAAGCTATGATAATACAATCGTGTGGACAAAACGCATTATTTAAAATTTTATTCTCTTAACTCATATCTGACTCCAATTTTAGTATGAGGTGGTTTAGAACATTAATATACCGTTTTATTTGACTCAATTTATAAAACATTGATAAGATTATTTGTTTCTTTTAATATTATTTTAGATTATGATTGAATATTCTCTTCGATTCGTTATTTTATATTATTCTCGTTTATTTGGATTCCTATAACATCCTGAGTCTTGTACCGGCCGAGTATACAATCTCTTAAACACAAGCATGTCAGTCTTGGTCATGAAACAGAGGCGATTAACCACAATTCTAAAAAGGCAAAACTCTACTTACTCAGTTTAGAATATTTGTTGTGTGGTCCCCATAGATCTGCTATCTAATACATCAAAGCAAAACTATTAAATCATACCATAAAGATTATTAGTAATCACCATATGATTTAAATAGTATTATAAGTTTAGAGATGAAGGCCTACCCACATTTAGAATGATCTTAGCATTATTTTGTTGTTCTAAATAGAAAACCCATTATTGGCCTTTTACAGTCTAAGTATACTTGAATTAATGCCAATGTGTTAGTGGGAGCTCTAAGAACATCAGATAATGTGTCACGCTGCTCCGTCTATCGTGTTTTAGTCCGTTACTAACCTGTAGAGTGGCTTGTGGTGTTATGGACTTAATGTAATTGTAGTGAACTAGCAATAACATGTCATGAGGTAGTGTGACCGCTAGAGGGGGTCCTTAGCTAATAAGAAGCCTTTCCACTGAGAGTTCGACAGAGCAGTGTGTTGTTGTCCTAGCCGGATCCACCTCATGTATTTTGTGTGCCGCATCTGTCAAATAAACAGCCTCAAATTACATCCATCTGCCTGCCTCCATATTCTACTGCCTCATAGAATATTACATAATTGGCGACGAGGATTTAAGGAGTGGCGTGTCAGAGGACATAATTGAGTGATTGCTGAGAAAGGCTGGAGTAAACAGATCGCTCGACATCACTGGCAGAGTATATCGGTGATTATCAAGACAAAATGACTTCACTGGTGGGGACGGTGAGTCCTTTTGATAATGCATCGCAGTTATGGGATGAATATATCGAAATGCTCGAATATTTTTTCCAAGCCAATGGAATTGACAGTGCTGAGAAAAAGAAAGCGGTGCTGTTAAGTGGTGTTGGGGCATCGACATATAGTTTATTAAGAAGTTTGATCTGCCCTGAAAAGCCAGGAGACAAAACCTATGAGGAGCTGGTGACTGTGCTAAAGACTCATTACAATCCTAAGCCAAGTGAGATAGTGCAAAGATTTAAGTTTAACTCTCGTACACAGAAAGATGGTGAGACTGTTGCTGATTTTGTGGCAGAACTGAAAAAGTTAGCACAGCACTGTGAGTACGGGGCTACACTTCCACAAATGCTGCGAGACAGACTCGTCTGTGGAGTAAACGACGACCGAATGCAGAGAAGGCTGCTATCGGAAGTGGAGTTAACTTTTGAAAAGGCACTGACAATCTGCCAGGCAATGGAGTCTGCAAACAAGAATGTGAGAGATTTGCAAGGATTGTTAATGGAGGACACAGCACAAACCATGAAGTTATTTAAAGGACCGGCAGCAGTGCATAGAGTGTACACATTTGAGAAGAAGGGTCGACAAAAAGACACGGTGTGTTACAGATGCAAAGGACAACATGCACCAGAGGAATGCAAGTTTTTGAATGAGCTCTGCCATCAATGTGGAAAGCGGGGACACATAAAACGCGCATGCAGGGCAAAACAAGCTGCTGGGGGGAGGCAAAACACTCCATTCAAAGGACAAAAAGGAGAGAAAAAAGAGAAAGGTAGGAGGACTTATCTCGTTAGAGAGGAGGAAAGTAACGAGAGGGAGGACACCAGTGATATTAACACAATATACAGTGTATCCCAAGTCCAGCCAAAAGTGGGCCCTATAACACAGAAAGTGAGTGTAAATGGCATGGAAGTGGACTTTGAAGTCGACACGGGTTGTGACAATTATCAGCAGAGGGCAATATTCTAAGTTGTGGAAAAAAGCAGACATGCCAGAATGGAGACCCTGCAGTATGAAACTAAAGACCTATACAGGGGAAAGGATGGAAGTGCTGGGTCAAGCTACAGTAACGGTGGAAATCCAAAATGTAAAAAAAGAAATGACAATGGTCGTGGTAGATGGAGAGGGGCCTAATTTGTTGGGACGAAGCTGGCTGAAAGACTTTGGGCTGTTGCCACAGCTGGTAAATCAAGTAACAGCAGTGCCGACATGGAAGATAGCAGATGTGTTAGATAGACACGCAGAGGTGTTTAAAGAAGAGCTGGGGCAGCTCAAAGGCACCATAGCTAAAATTCATGTCAACCCCGAGGCCCAACCACGATTCTTTAAGCCCAGACGTATTCCTTTTGCAGTCAAGCCCTTGGTGGAGGCTGAGCTCCAGAGACTGGTTGAGGAGAAAATTATTGAACCAGTGCAGTTTGCGGAGTGGGCAGCTCCTATCGTGCCGGTGAGGAAACCAGATGGCTCTATTCGAATTTGTGGAGATTATAAACTCACAGTAAATAGAGCATCCAGTGTGGAACAATATCCCATTCCAAAAGTGGAAGATTTGTTCACTCAGTTAGCTGGAGGTCAGAAATTTTCCAAACTGGACATGAGCCATGCGTATCAGCAAATTATGCTGGATGAAAGTGCAAAGAAATATGTCACTGTTAACACACACAAGGGACTGTACACATACTGTAGACTACCTTTTGGGGTGGCATCAAGTCCAGCCATTTTCCAACGCACCATGGAGGGAATTCTCCAAAACTTGAAGCACGTTGTGGTGTATTTGGATGACATATTAGTCACAGGAGCTAATGATGAAGAGCATCTGAGGAATCTGGAGGAGGTTCTGAGGAGACTAAAATCGAGTGGATTGAGACTAAAAAGGAGCAAATGTGAGTTCCTGGGAGAGGAAGTGGTATTCCTGGGCCACCGCATCAGTGCTGCAGGTGTGCAGCCAGTCGCAGAAAAGGTGCAAGCGATACAGGAAGCCCCCATTCCACAGACAGTGAGTGAGCTGAAGGCTTATCTAGGCTTGTTAAACTATTATCATAAGTTTCTGCCCAGTCTGTCCACAGTGTTGGCACCCTTGCACAGGTTGTTGAAGAAGGAAACAAAGTGGACATGGGGCTCTGAGCAGGAAGAATCTTTTGTGAAATCAAAAGAGCTTCTCCAGTCATCTGCTTTACTAGTGCACTACGATCCTACCAAACCTCTTATCTTGGCGTGCGATGCTTCGCCATATGGGGTAGGGGCTGTTTTGTCTCACAGGATGGAAGACGGGACTGACAGACCAATAGGATTTGTATCACGGACGTTAAATGCAGCAGAAAAGAATTACTCACAATTGGATAAGGAGGGTTTGGCCGTCCTGTTCGAGGTAAAGAAATTCCACACATATGTGCATGGCAGACCCTTTACCATTGTGACTGATCACAAACCCCTGATAGCACTGTTTAATGAGCTCAAAGAAGTGCCACAGATGGCTTCTCCACGTATTCAAAGATGGGCTGTGACTTTAGGGGGGTATGAGTACACTATTGTGTATCGAGCAGGGCGTGAGCATCAAAATGCTGATGGGCTGAGCCGGTTGCCACTGTCGGAAAAAGGAGTGGAAACCCCAGCAGAGGAGGAGAGAGTGCTACTGTTGGACGAGAATGATGTTTCATTGGTTAAAGCCGAGCAGGTGGAAAAATGGACTGTTAAAGATCCTGTGTTGGCTCGAGTAAGGGAGTACGTGCTTAGAGGATGGCCCAAGACAGTGGAGGATCCAGCTTTTGGAGTATACCATAAAAAACAGGATGAACTGATTGTCCAGGGAGGATGTGTATTGTGGGGTGCCCGCGTAGTAATTCCACCCCAAGGCCGGGCAGCCATACTCAGACAGTTACACAGTGGCCATCCAGGCATAACCAGAATGAAAGGGTTGGCACGGAGCTATGTATGGTGGCCCCAGATGGATGCTGCTGGGGAAGGTCTGGTAAAAGCATGTACCAGATGTCAGGAGAGCAGGAACACCCCTCCTTGTGCACCCTTACACCCTTGGGAAATTCCACAGCTGCCATGGAGAAGGATCCATATTGATTATGCTGGTCCGTGGCAAGGAAAAATGTTCCTGATTCTGGTGGATGCGTACTCTAAATGGATAGAGGCGTTTCCTTTGAATAATTCTACATCTGCTGTTACCATCCAGTGCCTGAGACAAAGTTTTAGCCAGCATGGGTTACCGGAAATAGTGGTGTCGGACAATGGCAGTTGTTTCACAAGTAAGGAATTTCAGGAATTCATGAGTCGTAATGGCATCAAGCACATAACCACGGCACCATACCATGCAGCTTCTAATGGTTTGGCTGAACGAGCTGTGCAAACGTTCAAGAGTCTGAGGAAAAAGAGCACAGGAGATTCCATTGAGGCCAGGCTAGCCAGAGTGTTGTTCAGTTATCGAATTACACCACAGTCGACTACGGGAAAATCACCTGCAGAGCTGTTGTGTGGACGCAAACTGAGGTCTACCCTGGATCTTGTTCATCCTGACTTTAAAAGTCAAGTGCAAAACAAGCAATTGAAGCAGAAGTGGAATCATGATCTGCATGCAAAAGAGAGACATGTGAGTGTTGGTGAAAATGTGTATACCAAGAACTTCAGTTTAGGACCTACCTGGATTCCAGGAACAGTGCAGAAAAGGACGGGACCCTTGTCGTATACCATCGCACTTGGTAATGGCCAGGTAGTGCGTCGGCACATTGATCAGGTGAGGACCAGACAGGTGGCCTCTCCGGCTGAAACAGCTGTGGGGTTGGATACTTCCTTGCAGGAGTTGGAGGAGGGGCCATTGCCTGAATCAGTAGACCCTGTACCATCAGGGAACAGTGTTGGACAGCAGGCAAGTGGAATGACACCCGAGGTTACTGTGTCAGGGACTGTGAAGGCAGAGGAGCAGCCGGAACTCAGAAGGTCTGCGAGGACAAAGAAGTTGCCCAGTTACTTAAAAGACTATACTTAGAGTAGTGGTGAGTTCCCCAGCCACAGGGCAAGAATGCGTCCTGGAACTCACTGGGATGGAGGCAGTCTACCCGAAGTCCCTAGCTTAGACTGTGTAAAAAAAAAAAAAAAAAAAAAAAAAATCATAATGTTGTTAGTATATTTGATTAAGTTGTTAAGGGACTATTGTTATCAGGGGGAAGGGGATGTAGTGAACTAGCAATAACATGTCATGAGGTAGTGTGACCGCTAGAGGGGGTCCTTAGCTAATAAGAAGCCTTTCCACTGAGAGTTCGACAGAGCAGTGTGTTGTTGTCCTAGCCGGATCCGCCTCATGTATTTTGTGTGCCGCATCTGTCAAATAAACAGCCTCAAATTACATCCATCTGCCTGCCTCCATATTCTACTGCCTCATAGAATATTACAGTAATCTACTAGAGATAATAACACGAACTCTGTTTGAATAATTCAAAACATAATTTATTAGTCAGGTAAATGTATATTATGCCAATTCATTCAGTCAATTCATAAACGATCAATACAAGACATCAAATTATCAAAGATAGATCCAAGACTAAAAGATGCATATCTGACTTCAAAATATACATAGCGCCGAAGATGAAGTTCCACGCTATGGGCTGATCTGGGTAACAGAATCGCCCCGAACATTTAGAAACTTTCCCTTAAGTAGTAAATCCAAGAATCCCTTCGAGGAAAGGGGTGTGTAGAATAACAATACGCATTTGCATTTATTGGAAGAGTTTCTGCCTATAGGAAGGACACACCCTTCACGGTGGTTCAAAAGATACCTGAAGTTATATATCTATTATTTTGATGATGTCTATTTCTGAGGGAATGAGACCATTGTACCAGTCGCACTGAGACATTTCAAATAATATCAAACATGATGGATAAAGTCACTTGGATTGATATAGAACATTCATATTTTAAAATGACCATTCTGTGTGAGTAGAGTAAAAAGGGGCTGGGTGACCAAGCGGTGCTTCGGGAGATGTTTCAAATGTAAATGAAGGTAAGGAGAGAAGCTAGTTTTCCCGCATTCCCACCTGGTGGGTTGTGGAGCCGATTGTCTCTGTGTTTTCAGCTCAGATTTGAATTGTCAAAGACGTCAACGTATATGTGGTATCTCAAGTCTTACATGCAGTATACAGTATATGCACATATATGATAGGCATGGGACAATAACCATTTTCAAGGAATGCCGCAGTTTGGAAAAGTGAAGGTTTTAAAACTGTCAAAATTTTCTGCAATATCGTTCGTAAGGTATGTGTACGATTTTTTATTTAAGTTTTTTTTTTTAAGGACAACAGTATCTCTCGCAGAAAATTTTTTGTTTTAAATTGTAAAAAAATCTGTTTTTGAAACAAATAAACCCAAAATTAAGCAAAATTCAATAATTAATTTAGCCTGACACATTTACTGCTCCAAAATATTTTAAATGTTTCTCAAATTAATTTATACTGTGTTCAAAACAAAATATACTGTTTTTTTTTACCCAGACATTCAAAAGAAAATATTTTTGAGCAGTAATCACAATACTGTGATACCGTGATATTTTTATCCAATGTTATCATACAGTCAGAATCTTATACTGGCCCATGCCTGATATATGATAATATATATGCTGTATATATGCCACATATAGGCAAAACTGAGGTGCATATATGTGCATATACAGGCCATATAGGTCTCCTGTATTGCTTCTTTATATCCACATAAGCCTTATATGTACATACAGGATATACTAATAAAAAAATGCAAAAAAATTATGTGCAAACACTTGAAATTGGAATCACATGTAATTGGCATGTTATGAAATTTAACTATGGCAAATAAGTGAGAGGAGATGAAAAGCTATGATGTCTACATGTTTTCCTGAAACATTTACAAGGTCAATTCTTTCTTGTATCAAGATAGTTGAAAGAAGAAAATAACAAGTTTGTGAAAAATAAAAGTTTAAGAAAATTAAAAGTTTGTGAAAAATAAGTTTGTGTCATTTTGAATTTTTTTTTCTTATCAGTTTTTGTTATTGTACAATTTTTCTTGTGCTATTTGAATGTCTAAAGTAAATAAAAAAGTAAAATGTTTTTTATTTATGTTGTCTAGCAGCAATAGATTTTTATAATTTAACTAATATATAGGTAAACATATATGTGCATATATGCACACATATATACATGCATATATGTACCCATACAGATAAGCACATATATGTGTACATACAGTATATGTGTACATATATGCATGTGCATATATGTGTCACGGTTCGTAAAGGGGAAAAAGGGGCGAGGACCCAAGTGCAGGGTAAAGTAATATTTATTATAATAATACAAAAATAAAAAGGCAAAAACAGCAAAACAAACTACCCCGAGGGGGAAAACACTAAACTATAACACAAACAGAGAAACAAACTTGACTGGGTTGGCTGGACGAAGCAGGGCTGGACAGGGATCAAGACTGGAACACATACAGGATTGGAAAATATCGACGACGAACTGGCACAGGACAGCAGACATCAGGAGAATATAAGCAGGAGAAATTAATACACAAACAGATGAACATAATTAACTAATAATGGGTTAAGGAGGGTGGGACTAGACAATAGACGGGAGAGCACCTGACACAAAGAGACAACACAAGCCAGGTGCTCACATTAAACAAGACTGGAACACGCAGCTAATGAGAGAACTCATTAACCGCGTGTTCGTATGACAAGACACTGAAGCACACAACAAAAGCACGTGACCAATGTAAACACAGAGCCACGTGCTTTGACAACAGACGCAAGACACGAGCACACGATAAGTGAATACACCTTACCGTGCGCTCACATAAATGCAACGCGCATGTTTCATCTCAGCGCCAACCAAAACCGAAATCAACTAGACTGAGACGCTGAGGATGAAACAGCGCGATGCTGACGAAACACCACAAACACGAGTACAAGAGCGCGCGTCCCAAGGACGCGCAGACCCCGCGCGCCCGCATCAAGCGGGAGCGCGCACGGTCCGCACGCACCTTTGATGACGCGCACCCAGACAATGACAAAGTGCTCGACCCAAGAAAACTCGAGCAGAGCACTACAGGACAAGACAAAACAGAGCTAGTGTCCGGACTCTGCCACCAAAACAAGAATTTACAAGACCAGAGTGGCAGAACCCTGACAATATGTACATTTAATATAGGTAACGGCCAATTTTATATATGTCATATATATTAAAAATCTATATCAAAACCTATATTAAAACATATGTTTATATAGGTTCTTTCCATGTGGGGTTATATTGACTAAATACACATCAACAGAAAAATAACATTCAAAAACAGGATATATGCTTACCACGTGAGCTGTGCTTGGTAGATTTTGACCTGCTGGCCCTCTTTGTCTTCTTATGACTTTTTCTCTTCTTCAGAGGAATATCACTATCAGGTGACTCTGAAGAGGAGGAAGTAGTCATGGACTCCTCATCAGTGTTACTGGTGCTGCATTCAGTGCTTGTGTCCAAGACTTTCTTTACTTTTTTACCCCCCTGTATATGGAAATAATAACAGATTTAGTTACATAAAAAGGCAAGCAGGCTTAGGCTAGCCACAGAGACTTCATACAAATCTTAACCAATTTTAAAATCATGGAATAAAACAGACATACTGTTTCTTACAGTCTTACAGTTAGAAATTAAGTATAAAAAGAATATGGTTAATAAATTTGTCCAGTTTTTTATGGCATGTTTGTGGCTCCCAAATCTTACTGTAGTATGTGGCCAGTCTTAAAAATGTAATCTATTAATACTACTCAGCAGATCAGGATTGATGTGAAAGTTTAAAAAGTAAAAAAAAAAATCTACTTGCTCAGTAAATATTAATTTCTAATTAAACACGTTAACACAACAAAACAGGTTTCTTACTATACAATTTTAGGACAGTTTGGCAGAGAAAATCTCGTTCCTGTTTAAGTGCTTCTATTGTCTGGGCCATGAGCATCAGCTTGTCTTTTTCCATCATAGTGTTACGGGAAGCAGACGGACAAACAAGGGGTGTAAGTATAAATGATGTTTATTGCAACAGATGAGCAAAGTGGATAATAATTGAGAGTTGAATGGAGTTTGGAGGTACTGATGATCCTCTTTGCCAGGTGAGAGGATAGACACTGAAGGATGACCGAATGCACACACCAGAGGACTTGCGGGGAAGACAGATTGACGAGACACACAACGCTGACAGGACACCGGGAAGACTGGACAGACTGGAAGGAAACAGAGTTAAGGTAAGTATCTGTGCTGAGATCGCAGGGGAGTGAAACCTAGGAAGTGGTTCACTCAGAGTCCGCTTCGTAGGAACGAGACCGGACAATGAGTGAAGTGAGGTGTGTGCTTATATAGTGAATGGGAGTGATTGGGTGCAGCTGTGCGTGGTTAATACTCAGGTGAAGGTGCTCGATGCGTGATGTTGGTGGAAGAGCCTGGCCAATCCGTGACACATAGAGGAAGACCCATCATCTTGTCCTTTAAAAACAAGCAACGTGGTACATACATCTGTATCTGTATAAAGTGCCTGCTAAATAACTAAAGATTTACCTTGTGTAATATGGCATAAAAGTGGCATCAGTGCAAGATCAAGTATTTAAATTTTCTATAAAAGTACAATAGAACAGGACTGGCATTGGCTGTTCTTTTTTTTTATTTATTTATTTTTTTTATTAATGCTAAAACATTCCAGCAAATCGAAAAATGTTGATGTGGTTCATTTTCACATGATTTCAAATACATTAGCTTGGTCTATCTTATACTATGATCATACATTCAAAGTAATTTCTCTGTAAGTAAATACAAATTCACCTGGTTGTGGAGTTATGGTTTCCACTGCAACAACAGAAAGCTCATTATCATCGTCTTTATCATGGTGTACTTTATTAATTTTCTGGGATGATTCAGCTGGTTCTGTAAAAACAAAAAAGGACATGGTTGCTTCTCTTGTCTGACAAACTACCTCAACATTACTGGAGCAACAACTTCTAAAACACCTAATGTAAAATGGTTTAACTTGGCCAAGAGTTCCAAATGAATGATCAGTTATCAATTTTTTCTCAATCATTTTATCCACTTTCATTTTTCCCATAGGAACAATATAGAAAAAGCTTGATGTGGCTTAAATAACCAAATAAAAACATATATGTGTATGTGTCATGTTTTGAAAACAAAATCAAATGTGTATTATTTGTGTCCTAATATGATAGAAAAATGTTAAATCTTACATTCATTTTCTGGTTGCACTTATAGGGGTTAAAATTCAATTTAAAATTATTAGTGGTCAAATATGCTGATCACTGATCTCTTTTTGGGGGTATTAACCCATATGTCAATTTTTTTCCCCCTTAAAAGTACAATCAGCAAATGTGTTTTTTTGCATATTCAGTACTATTTGAATATGGTTTTACAAATAGCATGGTTTAGTGATAATTTGTAGATTCTGGAACACGCAGAAACTGAGATTTCTGGAGGTGGTGGTTCTGATGTCAGGGACACGCCAACATCTTTGTACTTGAGCGTAGAGATCTGTAGTTTCTGGAACATGCAGAAATTGACATGTAGGGGATCAACCTACGTTTTAAGATCGATTAGGGATTTATTAGCTCATTTCAATGAACCGGATCTTGAAGATTCGAATCATTGATTCGACTCAATTGAGTCAGACTGAATCAGATTAAAACTTGGTGATCTGCAGGAAGCAACTCCAGTAAAGACAACTGAACCAAGGGTATGGTGCAGAAACATTGTGTAAGGAAGGCCAAGACCAATCTGGAATCAATAAAGGGTTAGTTTTTCATTCCATGTATATTAAATATGTACAATGTTTAGGCATAAATGGTTGTATGAGATAAAATTTACATGCATTTATTCTTCCACTACTATTGTATTAACGGAAAGAGACGCATTAGTTTTACTCTTACTAATGTTTATGAAAAACATTAAACTATAGTATAAGCTCACAAAATATTGTGGCTTAACTGTTTAAAGCAATTTGTTTTATGTGTTGATTAGTGGCCAACCTTTTTTTTTTTTTTTCCAGAAAGTATTTTGTTTTGTCTGATTTGTATAACACCTTATAGACCAGGGGTGGGCAAACTCGGTCCTGGAGGGCCGGTGTCCTGCATAGTTTAGCTTCAGCTCTAATCAAACACACCTGAACATGCTAATCAGTGTCTCCAAGATCACTAATTATCTATAAGCAGGTGTGTTTGATCAGAGCTGGAGCTAAACTGTGCAGGACACCGGCCCTCCAGGACCGAGTTTGCCCACCCCTGTTATAGACCATAAACTGATTCGACTGTCCACATTGGAGTCCAGGAAATTAGAAGTCTGCTTATGCTGCTTGTCTACTAGTCTTGGGATAAGTTGAAATGTTATTAATGTTAATTTTCTGTTGTTTTAATCTTGTACAGCTCATAGGAACTCCAATCGTCCCAACTGTGAGAGGGCCTTGCTCCAGTGACTGTTGGTGTGTACTTCATTGTTTCCATTAGTCCCTGTATCTGTAGACCTAGGTGACAGTGGGCTAGAGTGAAATTTTGCATAATGATGGCCTTTTTATTTCTATTTTGGTCATGCAAGTAATTAATTGATATTATAAAATATTTTTATATTCTTTCCATTTTAGGTGGAAAAGATGTTGGTATAATTATTTTTAATAGACTGCCAAGATCACAGCAGACATTTTTCTTAGATATTCTTGAGTGGGAGTCTGTGCATTACAAGGTGGATAGTATTTGCGAGGAGGAGGTACTAGGTACTTTATACTGTATGTGTTGAAACTAAATTAACATGTCATGTACTTGTTCTTGACAGGACGATTTGTGGACTACATTAACTAATGACACTACCTTCAAAGAGTTGCAAAAAGCTGTCCAAAGTTCCAGCACTCTCTTTAAGTCCTTCATTTTGGTGTTCCATGCCAAAGCACATGAGTTTTAATGTGAGATAGGTGAACTATATGAGCATCTTAAACTAATGGCAAAATTTTTTTATTGCTTTCCTTATTTATTTGTTTGTATATGTTAACCGGGTGAAATGGAGTGAGGAATACCAGGATAGGTGTGGTTTAACTGTTGGGAAGGAAGTTGGAACAGTGCAATGTTTCCTCTCTAGGATTGCAATGACCAGACATGCTACTGTAACTCTCATGGTCATGTGCTGGAATTAGTAGATGTTCAACTATTTGGCCATCTCGCTGACCTGTTGATATCAGAAGGTAAAGACATCCAATGATTTTTGATTTCTTATCACTGTAGACCACAACAGCTCTGCAAAGCAATTTGCAAAACAAAATCCATGGAACTGGCAGTGACCGGAAACCAATTGGAGGACTTTGGTCTATGATGTAGAGAAGTGGGCAGACAGTGAGGAAATTATTATTAATATTACATGTAGTCATGAATAATTGTAAGTGTTACTATTATTGTTTTGAATTTTCACTAGCAGAAGCAAAAGACAACAAAAAACAGAAGTGATGTGGATGCCTTCGCCTTATAGCATGGTATGTACACTAGTCTTCTGTCAGTTTTGATTCTTTGAAGTTGATGTATAATCCATGTGATACAACTTTCTTCTTATGAATACATTTCAGACACTGTCGATCTAACAACAATGAGAAGGGCGTTCGACATCATCCTGCTAGTAAGGATTCTTTAAGAGAACAGAGGATTCTTGTGGCAGAGATGGCCAACCATTATAAATACCTTTCAACTCATCCTGGTTCTTTCAGGGAACTGTCCTGCTTGTGTGCTACTGAAAAGTATGTTTTTGTATTATTTAGCACAGACATAAGCATAAGGTTACCCAGTCCAAATGATGTTAATACATTTTAACGTGGTTGTGTTCTTCTTTTAAGATACGACATGTGGCCTAAACGAAGAGGGGTTGAAAGGTCTGTGGATCATCATTCTCAGAAAGCAACAAAGTAACTGAGAAAAAAAAAACTACGATACGAGGGTGCAAGCTAGAGACCTGCAAGGTACCTGCAAGTTTTGGCCGTAGCAGAGAACATACATCTTTTAAATAAAGCTCCAACTGATGAGTATGACATTGACTACAGATTTTCTTTTACTGAAAAGAAAGAAGACGATGACCTTAACACTGAATCTAAAGCATGTAATAAAATCTGAATTTCATCATCTATAACCAAATTGTTGTCTTTTTTTTTTCAAATACATAGACATGTACAGTATTTATGCATGCCTCTTAAATCAATCAGTGGTGTAAATTTTGAGCGTTATTGTACGCCTAACTGCTTACAACATGTATAGATTTGAGGTACTCTATATAAAAATAAAATAATTGCATTAACTGACATTAAGAGCTTTTAAAATATGAATTTTATGATAAAGAATGTGTATTAAATTTTTTCATAAACTTGGCCAAAAAATGTTTATTATTATTATTATTATGGTCAACTGCTCAGATACCTCCAGTCAATATGTGGCTGAGTCAGGCAACCAGACTTCTACCACTCGAAAAATTTACCTATGATTTACATCAAAGATCTGATGAGTTCTGGCGCATTTGGTCCTCCTTCTGGATTTTTCTTGAAGGTACTTCGTGACTATTTCGTCACCTTGGAATTATAAGGTTCTATCTGCGTCCTGAATGATTTTGAGATATTGAGCTTCAAAGTTTTTGCATTTCATAGCAAACAGTATGTGTGTAACATTTGTTTAAATAAAAAGTCTTAAAATTGAAACAACGTATACAAAAAACTTCGCATAAAGTAAATAAGTTGTCATTTAATAAGAATATGTCAACAACACAATTTTGACAAAAATGTCAGATAGAACCTTATAACTCTAAGGTGACGATATGTCTTTCTAAATTTGTTTTATTTTATTTTTGTCTTTGCTTTGTTGCATTTGTATGCATTTGTTAGAATGTCCAACAAAAACTGCTGTACAGTACATATTGTTACAAAATACCAGTACCACTGTTGTTCTGTTGAAAATTAAAATAATAATAGTAAAATAAAAAACTATTTGTATAATGTTCTATTGAATGCAAAAAAATCAAATGATACCAATTAAAACATTTTCAAAACTAACCAAAAATATATAAAATATGATTTTTTGGTAGACATAAAACATCTCAATAGCTTATACTTACATATAAGTACAGCACAACATTATTTTACTTTTAGTTTAGATAATCTGAAGGTTTGTATTTTTATTTTGTTGGTTAATGGCTATGTGTTTTTAATCATTTGGAGGTTTGAACTGTTCACAGCATTTGTAAAGATATCTTTTCGTCATTGTAACCTCATTTCTTACTATTTTCATGATTTTTACAATGCAGCAATTCTTAACAATCATTTGATTAATAAAGAAAATAAAGAGCAAATTAACCCATGATGAAAACAATAATTAAATGCAGTGTCTACAAAATTATTCAGATTGAGTTTCACCCCAAGACACAATAAGTTGCATGGTGTGTTACTAATTTAAATAAATATGATATGCTAAAGGAGAAATTTTTATTTTAGACTTCAGTCCTTTGCTGAAGAAAGATAACAAAGGCCACGTTTGTCAGTATCATAGTATAGTATGCTGTAATGACTGAAAACTGTTTAAAGATTATTATTATAGGGACACATGCAGGACAAAGACATTATGTGGAATCATTATTTCCTAGATTAAATACATACTGTAAGTTCATCCATTGTCATCAAAACATACTGTTACACAAACAAGTTGAAGATTTAGAAAGTAAAAATAATCAGATAAAGAGTTTTTTTTTCAAAACTAATACAAGTCTTTAAAGGGTTACATTTATAAACATTTACATATTTTAATATAACATCCATATTTCAAATAAAGTAGAAACAATTAAACATCACATGATGACCATTAATGAAACTTCTTTTCCATGATTAATCCAGTGTCATAAAATCCACACATACTATTCTGAACACTTCAGTGAATTAACCAATTACTCATATAATTTGCATTGAACATAAATCACTATTGCTAATAACTAGTGATTTAAGAGTATACTGATGTTGTAAAGCTTATTTTTTTAACACAACTGTACATGTGACAATAACAATGTCTTGTTCATGTTGAAGGTGATACATCTACATAGGTTTTACTGCCTTTCTAAAAGAAAAATTATTCACATTTCAAACGTCTCTAACTCGAAGTCAAATTAGAATATATAAGGGAAAAACCACAAGACCATTACTTATGCTATGTTTAATAAATAATGTTGGACATAGTTTTCTGATATATACTGAAAGTCAATAAAAGCTGTTTAAAAAAACAAATTGTAAAACAACAAATTTATGCCTGGCTTCCACATATGTCATAAATATATGCACAATGACCTTGTATAGATAGTCCTATGTTCATTAAAGATAGTATTTATTCCATTTTATCACAAAAATATTTTAAACTACATTACCCACAAGTCTTTGTCACTCTATAGATGGGACGGGAACAACATGGCGCTTCAAATTGTAGTTCATTGAAATGTGTAATTAGGTTTAGGTTTAGGGTTACGATCTTGGTTAATCGGTAACTATTTGAAACATGGCGATAATTCATTGATAAAGGACACTGTTAGCAAAACATAGTTAGCAACACGAAGCATCTTTTAATTTGGCTTTAAAGTTAGTCCAATCACAACGTCACAATCTACGTCAGACTTGTCTCTATTTGGTAATCCGGCTGAAGGTAGATTATAAACTTATAATTTAAATATTAAAATTTATATTAATATTACATGTTAAATATTATGTCTTATTAAAAATACAAATGTATATTCACAGTGAGATTCATTTGTGGGTGTAATCTGATGTGCAACATGATCACAGTGAAACCAGATCATAGGCATTCATTTGAAATGAATAATAAAATAATAAATGTCATGTTTAAAAACATATATAGTTCAGCATTTCCTGTGAATTGACCCTGCATCCTGTAGGTATCCAAATATAAATATTTGTCAAACTTCAAGGACAAATATAGTGCCCATTAAATAGTAAAAATAGTGTGTTGTAAATGAGTATGCAAATAAAGACAATACATTTTAATGAAACATTTATAATATATTTATAATACCACAAAAAAAAAAAATCACAAACATGCAAACACCAAAAACATATATTTTATAACAGTTTTTATTGCAATATTTTATTACATACATATATATGTAAATGGTTAAAAACAATTATAATTGAAGGAAATGTATATTTTGTATTATTATTATTATTATATTTATTTATTTTGTGATATTTATTCGTGTCATACATCTGGTATGTCAAGCTCAAGTAAAACTGCACTGCGAAAAATCTTTTCAAATGATGCCTTTGGAAATGCCATTATAACAAACTTTCACAACAGCAAGTCAAGTTCATGACAAATACAAAAATGTTTATAATGACAACTTTCTGAACTTAACAGCAAAAGTACCTAAAAGCTATAACACTTTTCAAAAACATATTCAAGTACTTACTAAAGAACAGCAATTTTTTTACAAAACACAGAACCAATGTGTTCTTGGCGAGTGCAAGTGTTTATGGTGACTAGACTGTCATATTGCAAACCGGCTGACATGAGGAGACTTGGGTGTAAAGTGTCGGAAATTCCTGGAAGGCTCCCATGTGTTATGCCAGGTTTTGCCACTGTAAAGTTTTAGAAGTGCACAATATCATTAAAGAACAACGAATTAAGATGATTGTTAGGTTTCATTTAGAAAGTTTAGTGATATTTATTTATATCTGTAAAGTGTCATTAAATCTGGCAGTCCTAAATTAACTGCTTGAATAAGTTCAACATTTTCAGCATGTTTTCATGTATTCCAAGCAGATCTGACAGTCCTACAGACTCGGATATGAGGATAGTGACTGCACTGATCACTTCTTGCTATTTAAAACACACTCTTTGACTCATCAATTATATGAAAACTACAACAGCATACAGTGCTCCACCCTAATAATATTGCTAAATTATGACAAGTTTATTGCTTTACATAGCTAAACATTTATGTTATGCCTGCACGATTCACTGCTATTACTGTAACCCATTACAGTTTTAACCTAAACTAGTTGACTTTATTAGAAAACTGCATAGAAACCTGTTGCCTTAAACCACTTATGTTTTTATACAAGGTGAAACTAAACAGCCATACTTGAATATTTACAATCTTATTGGACTTACAGTAACATTTTAATTCAAGCAGGGCTGTTAAGTTTTATCTTGCATATAATGTAAGGGGTTAAAGGCAATGTGTTTCTATACAATTTTCTAGTAAAGTCAATTAGATTTGGTTAAAGGAATAGTTCACTACTTACTCTCCCTCAAGCGGTTGTAAACCTTTTTTATAAAACTTCCAAGTTTCTTTGTGTTGAACATGAAGGAAGTTTTTTGAAGAAAGCTAAAAACCTGAAACCATTGACATACATAGGAGTAAAAAAATACTATGGAAGTCAATGTTTACAGATTTTCATCTTTCTTTAAAATATATTTTTTTGTGTTTACCTGAAGAAAGCAACTCAGACACATTTGTAACAAGTAAAGGATGAGTCATTAATGACAGAGTTTTCATTTCATTTTTGGGTGAACTATCTCTATAAGAGTATACTGAAAGAAATGTCCTACTCAATGTAGCTAACTTCAGCTATGTGTGTAGCGCCTTGAGTACTTAATTAGAAATCAAAACAATGATCACATCAGTCCCATTTTATGCCCTATATATCATATTGGCCACAGAATGGACTACTTAGTGTTGCAATGAAATTAAAGAATTAATAAAACTATGACTTACCACACAATACAAGACAACCAGTGAATTTTCAACTTTGCCTTTTCTGTACACAAGATGAGGTTCCAGCTTCAAAATGGCACCATAACACTGATCCTGAGTGGGCGGTTGTGCTGCTCTGTGAGGTTGTGACTGTTCAGATGCAGTGCTGTGAAGAGTTCTTTATTAAAAGAAAGTACATTCTTTTCAAATCTGCACATATTAAAAAAGAAAATACAATAATTTTAAATAATTTATAATAATGAATAAATATATAATATAAATATATATAATAAATAATTTAAATAATGATTAATTCTGAAAAACCTTACCCTTAGTGAAGATGAATTCATATGGCCTCTGCATTCTTTTGCTACAAGTATGGAAGACAGATGAGTAATTATGTCTGCAACCTACTTATTTGCAGATTTTTCTACTGTTTTCCAATAAATACATTGGACTTAATCCAGGACATTAATCCAGTGTCTAAAGGTTCTGCATCTGAAATGAATAAAAACAGATGTGACATTAGTTAAACCCACTAAACTACTAGATACATCAGTGCTGCTTTAAGCAATTGTAATGTCATTTAAGTGTAGTCCAAAATGAGCCTTAATCTGTTTAAGATTATGATTTAAAAAGCATTTCTTGCATAAAAAAAAAATAAATCCTGCCTCTTGTAATACATATGATCAATGGTAAATGTCCGAGAAGGTGCAAGGTAATCCTTAAGTTTTACCATTAACATCATGACTAACATAATATTTGAGAAGACAGCTTGTTGCGTCTCTTTACCACAATTTAGAGATGATAGATTCTTTCTTTTATTAAATAAATGGGTAAAGGCCAAATTATACTGGTAATAGTGTATGATATTGTGTGAAATACATCAGTTTATGTTAAACTTGAGCTTATGTTATTCTTTGAATAAAGAAAAGTTGCATTTTTACTTACTGGAATGAGGGCATAATCAATTACATGCCCTGCAATTTTACAGCCTGCTTTTCTCAACAGACTTCTCACTCACTCACACACAGTTGAAGTCGGAATTATTTGCCCCGGGGATGGTGACCTCTGCTGGCCAGCGAGGGGAATGACTGGGACCGAGTCGGTAACACTTGCTCTGTTAAACATCATTTGGGAAATATTTAAAAAAGAAAAACTAATTCAAAGGGGGGCATTATATATATATATAGTGTGTGTGTGTGTGTGTGTGTGTGTGTGTGTGTGTGTGTGTGTGTGTGTGTGTGTGTGTGCGTGCGTGCGTGTGTGTGTGTGTGTGTTGTAAGGCATGAAAAATAATTGCAGTTACAATGTAGCCTTTAAACTTTTGAGAAACATTTGATTTGCTTCAATATTGATGCAGTTATGAATACAATTGTATTATTAGAAGTACTATTTATTGCATATTGCATAATTTATTTAGATTTTGGACGATTACTGTTGTGGAAAACAACAATCTGGTAACACTGTTCCTCATCTTCAAATGTATAACTATATTGTTCTGAGCTATGCACGACTATATGTGGGGAAAATATATTTTTTAATAAATGAACTTGGATGTAATTAGATAACATCGCTAGTTTGCAGTACATGCTTTATTTATATCAAGTCTGCAGTCATTTGCTGCATCAGGAGTTAACTACCCTGCTTTTATAAAGGTTTTAAACAAACCCCTAATCTAAATCAACAAATCGTCTTTATTTGTTTACTTTTTACTTACCGAGTGGAAAACCGCAGTGGACCTTGGGATCGCAATGAATCTTGGGATTGCGACCATAGACTGTAAAAAAATAGATGACCCCAATTTCAATGAATAATTTAATAATACAGAGATCAGCTAAAAATATTTTTTTTACACTTAGTACTTTAAATGTAATATTTTTTTAAGTAAAAACAAATGAATTAATCATTTTTATCAGGCATAATTACCCTAAACTGGGCAATTGAATATAATTCAACTCATTAAATATAAAGTAAATGATAGCATATTTATCAACACCAACTAATCTCCAATAAAAATAAAAAAAAAAACATTATGCAGCATTAACCTACCACGTATTGCTGCACAGTTGAACTCATCGGTGAACTCACCGGTGATGCATTTTGACCAATAGCTGAGCGATGTTAAACTCGCTGTTGAATGGAAGTCTATTCCCATTTACAGTTGTCTCGACCCTCTTTACAGACGCTTTTCATGAACAAAACAAAAATCACATATTTTAAAAAAAAAAAAAACTGCGATAATAGGCGTAAACCAGGTTTAAAATATTGCGTTGACATCTTTTGGTAATTATACGAGGCTTTGAACATCTCCATATAGGTGGCAATGGAGGCAACCCATTGAAAGCAATGGAATTCCTTTTGCGTTGGTATAGAAAATAGTGCTTGAAGAAAAGTAACAATTATCATAATAAATTATGAAAAGACACAACGTCTGGTACCCCATGGCAATAGAATAAATAAATAAACAAATAAATAAATAAAATACTGCATACCCTGTGGCTAAATAAAATAAATAAACAATACAGTGTCTGCTATTCTATGGAAAAAATTAAATAAAATATAAATGAATAAAAAACTGCGTCTGGTATACTATGTCAATAATAATATTAAGAAGAATACTGCGTCTGTGTTATGAAGCGGACAGGAGACAGAGGTAAGGAAACGTTAGGGTGTTTATTGAATGACAACAAGGAGCACATGAAGGATAGCCAGGAGGATCAGGAATGATGTTGGGGTCTTTTCCTCCGTGGCTGGGTAACAGGAATACACGAGGATGGACAGCACACACCAGATACAGCTGACAGAGGATGACACAGACTTGGAAGGACTGGAAGACAGGACGATTCGGGAGGACCAGGAAGACTAGGAGGAATACAAAGAGAACAGGTAAGTAAATCGTTTGTTTAGCTGAGGATGACTACGCTGAGTGGTCGCTCAGTTGTCCGCTTTCGTCGAGACGAGCCCGGACAATGAGCGACTGGAGTGCTGTGCTTTTATCTGGTGCTCGTGAATGTGATGCAGCTGTGTGCTCATTAGAAGTCAGGTGATGGTGATCTTCGTGAGTGGGGGTCGTGAGAGCCTGACCAATCCATGACAGTACCCCCCTCCCCAGGGCCCGCTCCTGAGGGCCGACACCTCCGACGCCGTGGTGGTCTCCCTCTGCCTCTAGGCGCTGGGAACTCAGGGTGGCTCTCATGAAACTCCACCATGAGACTAGGATCGAGAATATCAGCTCTGGGAACCCATGTCCTTTCTTCGGGGCCGTACCCTTCCCAGTCCACCAGGTACTCCAACTGGCCACCACGACGTCGGGAACGCAAGATCTCCTTCACTGCGTAGACGGCTCCTTCTTCTAGGAGCAGTGGAGGAGGGGGTTCCTCTTCGTGGTCAGGCTCTGTGGAGGGAAGAACAGGATCGTGATAGGGTTTCAGGAGTGATACGTGGAATGTAGGGTGAATACGGTAGTGAGAGGGTAATTGTAGTTTGTAGGTGACGGGGTTAACCTGTTCCACGATGGTGAAGGGACCAACAAATCGGGGACTTAACTTGCGAGAGGGCAGTCGCATGCGTATGTCCCGGGTGGATAGCCACACCTTTTGTCCGGGTGTGTATCTGGGTTCTTCAGACCTTCTTCTATCGGCGGTTACCTTGCTTCGACGGACTGCCCTCTGCAGATGTTGATGAGCCTCGTCCCAGACTCTCTCGCTCTCCCCGGAACCAGTGATCCACTGCGGGGACATCAGATGGTTCGCCATCCCAGGGAAAGAGCGGTGGTTGGAAGCCCAGGACGCACTGGAATGGCGTGAGTCCGGTGGAGGGTTGCCGCAGTGAATTTTGGGCATATTCTGCCCAGCCCAAATACTGGCTCCAGGAGCTCTGGTGACCACTGCAGAAGGTCCTCAGGAACCGTCCCACCTCCTGAATCTTCCTCTCTGTCTGCCCGTTGGTTTGGGGATGATATCCAGAAGAGAGGCTGACGGCCACACCTAGGAGCTTGAAGAAGGCTTTCCATAGACGTGAGATGAACTGTGGACCTCTGTCCGACACAATATCTTCTGGAATACCAAATGACCTGAAGACTTGATTAAAGATATTGTCGGCTGTTTCAAAGGCTGTGGGAAGACCTTTCAGAGGGATTAGTTTGACAAACTTTGAGAATCTATCTACTATGACTAGAATACAGGTATTACCTTCTGACGAAGGGAGATCAGTGATAAAGTCCACTCCTAGGTGTGACCAGGGACGGTTCGGAATCGGCAAGGGATGGAGCTTTCCAGCGGGTAGATGACGTGGGCTCTTGGATTGGGCACAGTCCTTACAGCCCTGAACATATTGCCTCACATCCCTTGCCATGTTTGGCCACCAGAATCGTTGGGATACTAGCGAGAGAGTATTGTTGATCCCTGGATGTCCAGTGCCTAGCGAGGTATGTAAGGAGTGGATCAGATCTACCCGGTGTTCAGGTGGTATGAACTGCCGATGAGGAGGGCATCCCGGCGGAGCAGGGGCTTCCGGAGTGGCAACGACTGGAGGAGCGTTCCAGGTGATCGGACAAATGGAGATGTGTTCGGGAAGAATCTTCGTTGGGAGTTCTTCATGATCGTGATGCTCGTGTAAACGAGAGAGAGCGTCTGCTCTTAGATTCTTGGGTCCTGGACGATAGGAAATGGAGAAATCAAAACGTGAGAAGAAAAGTGACCATCTGGCTTGACGTGGACATAGTCTCTTGGCCTCTTTGATATATTGGAGGTTTTTGTGATCTGTGATCACCTGGAACGGATGTTTGGCTCCCTCCAACCAGTGACGCCACTCCTCCAGGGCTAGCTTGATTGCTAGCAGCTCCCTGTCTCCTATGCTGTAATTCTGCTCCGCCGGGCTCAACTTCCGAGAGAAATAGGCACAGGGATGCAGTCGGGGCGGTGTATCATGATGTTGAGATAATACTGCCCCGACGCCGGTGGTGGATGCGTCCACTTCCACCACGAAAGGAAGATTTGGGTCAGGATGAGTCAGGAGTGGGGCCCTTGTGAACTCCTTCTTAAGAAGGCGGAAGGCTGCGGCTGCTTCTTTGGTCCACTCCAGTCCTTTGGGTTTACCCTTGAGGAGATTAGTGAGAGGTGATGTAATCCTGCTGTAGTCCTTGATAAACCGTCTATAAAAGTTAGCAAACCCAAGAAACCTCTGGAGCTCCTTAATGGAAGTGGGTTCTGACCAGGATAGAACAGCCTCAATTTTCTTCCCATCCATACGTATACCGGTTTGATCAATGATGTATCCCAAGAAATGAATCGACTTCTGGTGGAATGAGCATTTCTCCGCTTTGAGGTAGAGGTGATGTTCTCTCAATGTGTGTAGGACCTCCGCAACGTGTTGGCGATGTTCGGCCTCACTCCGGGAGTAAATGAGGATGTCATCTATGTACACTATTACAAAGTGGTGAAGAAACTCCCGGAGGACTTCATGAATGAAGTTTTGGAATACGGAGGGGGCGTTGACCAGACCGTAAGGCATGACCTCATATTCATAGTGGCCAGTAGGGGTCACGAATGCTGTCTTCCATTGGTCCCCCTCACGTATTCTTATCAGATTATACGCGCTGCGGAGGTCCAATTTAGTGAAGACTTTAGCTTCTCGGAGCTGTTCCAAAGCGGCTGGTACCAGAGGAAGGGGATATCGGTATTTTACTGTACCGTTATTTAGGACCCTGTAGTCGATGCATGGACGCAGCCCTCCGTCCTTCTTGGCCACAAAGAAGAAGCTTGAGGCGGCTGGTGATTTTGAGTGACGTATGTACCCCTGACTCAGAGCCTCCCTTATGTAATCTTCCATTGCCTGATTCTCTGGAAGCGAGAGCGGGTAGATCCTACCTCTTGGCAACTGGGCATCTGGGACTAGGTCGATCGCGCAGTCCCATGGCCGATGCGGCGGTAGCTGGGAAGCTCTCTTGGGGCAGAAGACATCATGAAAGGAGCTGTACTCCTTAGGAATGTGGATAGACTGCTTCTCAGGAGGGCTCTCGACCGATGTTGCAAACAAAGAAATGGGGTTCCGACCTTGAAGAGGGAGATTTGGAAAACAGGTAGGTGTACATCCAGATCCCCATTTCTTTATCTCTCCTGTGCCCCAAGAGATGATGGGATCGTGCTTCACCAGCCACGGGCGCCCTAGAATGATGTCCATATTTGCACCCTCCAGAACCAGAAATTGAATCCTCTCTTGATGTAACAGCCCCACTTGAAGAAGGATGTCTTCGCATTGTCGATGGATACGGGTCGAAGATCGAGTGCACTGGGTTATCGGTTGTATCTGGTATATATGCGAGGACGCCTCAGTACGGAGGTGGAGTTGACGACAGAGGGATTGGGAGATGAAGTTCCCTGCTGACCCGGAGTCGATGAGGGCTGTGACAAGGAGAGAAATAGAGGCAGTAGTTATTTGTACGGTGGTAGTAAGTGGTTTACATTGTTCAATATTCGTACTGAATACACTCACTGAAGTCCGAATGGGACGAAGGGGACACTCCATACGGGTGTGTCCACTGACACCGCAGTATAGACACAGACCCCGGGTCAGCCTCCTCTGTCGTTCCGCTGATGTCAGTCTTCCAGACTCTATTATCATGGGTTCTGGTTCTGGAGAGGCTGTTGACTCAGGCGATTGGAGGAGTGCAGACGAGGGGGTGATGGTGTCCTGTTGATAGGAACGGAGACGATCGGAACATCGGAGAGAATGTTGGATGAATCTCTCCAGACCTATTGTATCATCTAATGTGGCCAGCTGGATTCGGAGAGTGGGTTCCAAGCCGAGCCGGTACGTGGTCAACAACGATCTCTCATTCCATCCACTTGCAGCTGCTAGAGTGCGAAACCGGAGAGCATATTCCTGTGTAGATAGAGTACCTTGCTTTAGATGATACAGCTGCTCTCCAGCGGCTACTTCCCCATCAGAACGTCCAAACACCTCTTTGAAATACTCCGTGAAGGTAGTGATGGAATTCATGACCGGCCCGGCTTGGTTCCAGATCGTCTCAGCCCATTTAAGTGCAGGTCCAGAGAGTAGTGATACGATGTAGGCGATCTTTGACTTATCTGTGGGATATAGAGAAGGTTGCATTTCGAATATGAGGGAACATTGTAACAGAAAACCATTGCACTCCCCCGCTCCGCCTGAGTAGGGCGCTGGTCGGGCCATGGGACTGGAAGGAAGGGCCGAAGAAGAAACTGTGGAGGCGGAAGTGCTCGGTGCTGGTGGTGCGTTGGAAAGTGGAGCTGGTGGCTGTAGAATCCGCTTCAACTGGTCCACCAGCTCTTGAAAGTGATCGAGGGTGCTCATGTTGTCGTCGTTATGGGTCCGGGCTTCTGTTATGAAGCGGACAGGAGACAGAGGTAAGGAAACGTTAGGGTGTTTATTGAATGACAACAAGGAGCACATGAAGGATAGCCAGGAGGATCAGGAATGATGTTGGGGTCTTTTCCTCCGTGGCTGGGTAACAGGAATACACGAGGATGGACAGCACACACCAGATACAGCTGACAGAGGATGACACAGACTTGGAAGGACTGGAAGACAGGACGATTCGGGAGGACCAGGAAGACTAGGAGGAATACAAAGAGAACAGGTAAGTAAATCGTTTGTTTAGCTGAGGATGACTACGCTGAGTGGTCGCTCAGTTGTCCGCTTTCGTCGAGACGAGCCCGGACAATGAGCGACTGGAGTGCTGTGCTTTTATCTGGTGCTCGTGAATGTGATGCAGCTGTGTGCTCATTAGAAGTCAGGTGATGGTGATCTTCGTGAGTGGGGGTCGTGAGAGCCTGACCAATCCATGACAGTCTGGTACCCTGTGTCAACAATAATAATTAAATTACTGCGTCTGGTACCCTGTGGCTATAATAATAATCAAAATACTCCGTCTGGTACCCTGTGGCTATAATCATAATCAAAATACTGCGTCTGGTACCCTGTGGCTATAATAATAATAATTAAAATACTGCGTCTGGTACCCTGTGGCAATAACAATATTTAATAAAAATATTTTTTTAAAAGCGCAGCATTGGGTACCCTATGGCAAAACAAATCATGCTAGAGACACGAAAATGATTTCCTATTGAAATACATTGGATGGAAATTCGTGCAAGGTGACACGGAAAAAGAGGGAAATTCGTAACCATGAACACGAATCAATAGATTAAATTTCGTGACTATTTCACAAACTGCCGTGAGACTGGGTTGGTATAAAGGCATTGAGTAATTTGAAAAGAAGAACAGGCCTTAAAGTTGGTGGAAAGTCAAGGAAGAAGTTTGTGGCCATAGATGAATCCAAGTTCACAAGTGAAAAGTATGTTTGATGTGAAAAAGTTTATATATTTAGTCATTTTTACTATGTTGAAATACTAAAGTTCATGCATTCAGTAATACTTCCACAGTTAACATCACACTAAAATAGCACATGCAATCAAAAGCAGGGATATGATTTTTATATATATAAATACAAATTCATGCATGTTTTGACGTCAGTGGGGTGACCCTTGCAGTTTTAATGTAAATTTCTTCATTCAGGACGTCATGTGATTGTACCCAATAATTACAGATTTCACTATTTTCCTGTGTCTCCAGGAAGTACTGTCTATAATGATATTTGTGTAGTCCTCCAATCTACACATATGAGGAAGCTGATGTCAGTGTGCAAAACAATGACATTGATTTGAATGTGTGAATGCACATTTTATGCTTTCAATTTTGAGTGTGCACCATGTTTTATTTCCCTCTGCAAATCATCTGTTCTTACGGTCTTTATTTAATATTTAATAGACAATAACCTGAAACGTATACCTAAATGTTTTGTGAAGTTAGATGTTATCATTTGTTATAAAAACTTAACAAGAAATATTCGGTTCCTTTTTAGTAATAAAGTAATGGATTTGTAATGGTATATATTGTAAACATTACTTCTCAAACATCAAATATTAATTCCAAAATGTTCTATTATTATACCCAACTCAAAAGAGTTACACATTATACAAAATATTTTAAGACCTTTAAATAATTTTATTTTGAAATTGAAACAAATTTTGGACTGACTAGTAATTTATTTATCAGGTTGAAATAAAAGGTGTACTAAACAACGGCAAACACTTGCATTTTCAAATGTTATTTTATGGATTGATGCTGACACAACAGCACCGCACAAGTTGGTGGCCATCTAGCAGCAGTTAGTTCCAATTGGTTTAAAGATTATTCATATGATTATTAAACTGCTTTTTAAGTTAATTGAGATAGATGCATGGTGAAAAATAACTATGGTCAGTCATTGGGAGCTTTTTCTACTCTTACAATTTCTCAACTATTTACAGTGACAATTGGAGGGCATATCTGAATGGATTACAACCCAATTTCGTGTGAAAATTTTACAGTGAAATTTTTGTTGATCCCCAAACTGGCTGTCACACACAACATATTAAAAGGGCTTGGCTTGCCATCAAGGCACAGGTATTAAGATTAAGGGCTAACAAGACTACAAAATTATTGAGAGAACATTTGAAATTCATTCAGTGGCAATGCTGGCTGGGAAGGCGAAATAGTAAAGGTGCCTTAGCACAGCTGATCCATGACATTAGAAAAGCATACCAGGTTCATTGAAAATATATATGCCATTTTTTCTCTTTTATTTGCTGTTTATATTGTGACATTTCTTCAGATTCTAAAGTTTCATGATAATGCAAACAATTAACTTGTTTTAATAAATTCACAGCTTACTCCTGGGATATTATTCACAGCACTAATTGTTTTCTTTATTGCTCTTTTAAATTTTTCTTTTGTGATTGCTGGCACTCTGTTGAACAATCTGACTTTACAGTCACAGTGTAAATTACAGTATTCTGTTACTTTGCTAGAACATTGGAACTGCAATGCAATAAAGTTACACTACATATTAAATAAACTATTCCTGTGGATTCACCATGTTTTCCTTTGCTATATGAGGACATGAGTGGACAGTTCCTGAGAAGTTACCATGTCAGTACACTGTTAATAATGTGTTGGATTAGGATTTATATTATACAGTAGTTTAAGACCATTTTGGAAGAAATTTGCACTTTATTAACATACAGTATTTACACATTGGGTGGACAGTTCCTGAGGAGTTTCTATGTAAGTATACTGTTAATAAAGTGTTGCACAGAAGATATTTTTACAAGTTACATAGTAATTTGTCACCAATTTACACTTTATATTGAGTGGACAGTTCATGTGGAGTTACCATTTAAGTACAGTGTTAATAAAGTGTTGCACAGAAGATATTTTTACAAGTTACATAGTAATTTGTGACCATTTTACACTTTATGTTGAGGGAACAGTTCGTGAAGATTTACCCTGTAATTACACAGGTATCACAAGGTGAAACCTTTTAATAAAGCATTATTTCTGCCATACAATGTTCAGAAGTACATGGTATGCAAACATGGTATATTATTACCAATGTCCTGTTACACATTTGTACTTACACATACTATTCAGTGAGCTGTTACATGTTTGTAGTTACACCAGTATTACACAAGTAAATACTATGTACCAGTGTGTACATACACTGTAGTTACATACTACTTACACATCTAGTTACCATGTAAGTTCACAGGTATAAGCAATACTTAATATAAAGTGGGACCTTAGAGGGTTGTTCCCTTATACCTACACATGTGTTCTTTATACTTTATACTTACAGAAAAGTACAGTGCTATTTCACTGTACTTACACGGTACTTTGCAGGTTGTAAAAAAAAAAAGCGTTACCGTCATTTTTCTATTATGCTATAATTTTAATTATGCTATATGCTAATTATGTTGTTTTCAAAGACTCGGGTGCTTGTTAACAAGACATAGTCAATTCAAATTATTAAAAAACTCCATTGCTGTTTTTTTTTCTATTTGCTCAAGAGCTAAAAATTAATGCACAACCTTCAGCTGTGAAAATTGAGCTTTGTCCAAAATTGATTGCTTTGCAATCCAGTTAAGTTTCAATTTAATTTGCACCAAACTTGTTTTTTATGTAAAATGAAGGCACCTTAACTTTTATCACTCTTTATTGCAATATTATTATGGAACAGTTGAGGTGAGTTGAACTACCTTCATTATACCTTAAACCCAGAATTGGTGCAAAAAATCTAAACTGAAACTTAACTGGCCAGCCAGCTAATCTGGCTCCATGGTACATGGTACTCATTCCAAAACACTGAACTAATTAATTAAGCAGATACCATCCATCTTTACCTGATCCATCTGTGTACACTGGCACATAAACATTTGGATGTATTACTCTTTTGTGTTCCAAGGTGTTTTAGGACATACATGTATTTCTGCTTTAATATCCATATTAATATCCAAGTTGTTCATTCATTCATTTTCTTTTCGACTTAGTCCCTTTATTAATCTGGGGTCCCCACAGTGAACTGAACCACCAACTTCTCCAGCATATGGTTTATGCAGCAGATGCCCTTCCAGCTGCAACCCATCACTGGGAAACACCAATACACTCTCATTCACACACATTCACTACAGACAATTTAGCTTATGCCGAATTCAGACTGCATGATTTTAGCCCAGATTTTGACTTGCCGACAAGTTTTGAGAAATCGCTGACAAATGAATAAAATCACAGGCAAATCGGTGCTCTCTCATGCGAGTAAAAATCACACAATGTGAACTGGCAAAGATGCGATCTGAGAGACTTGCCGATAAATCGTCGATGCCTGTGAGATATTTGGCATGCTAAATATCTGGAGCTGTCGGCGATTCAAATGAGAGAGCAGTATTCACTAGACTAGTGTGTGTGTGTGTGTACATGCAGGCCAGCAGGAGGTTGGGGGAGAAGTTAAAAGCGCTCCTTTTCAGTTTATTTAGACCCAAGAAATAGAGGAAAACTAGTGTAAATTTGGCAGGAGCACCTGTGTCTGTTTGACGTGTCAAGTGAGCAATATCACAACCGGGTCAAAAAAAGAAAGATGAGGACAAATTGCTAATTCCCTTCAAACCCAGGTGAGTAAATATGTACATTTTCTACCCCATTAAAGGCTTCTTTCTCGTTATGTAGGTAATAAAAAAAAAGATTTACTACCTGTTTTTGGTGATTCTTTCTATTGTAAAGTCATGCAATGTGAACCCCCCTGTCGCTGATCCATCTTGCAGTGTAAACAAAGCTGCGATAAAATGCTAGTCCAGATTGTCATGCAGTGTGAAAACATCTGTGACACTATTACTTTGAACATCACGCAGTCTGAACTCGGCATTACCCAATTCACCTGTACGGCATGTCTTTGGACATGAGGGGAAAACCAGAGCACCCGGAGGAAACCCGCGCCAACACGGGTAGAATATGCAAATTCCACACAAAAATGCCAACTGGTCCAGTCAAGGCTCGAACCTTCTTCACTACCCAGTGCGCCACCGCGCCACCTATATCCAAGTTCTCCAAATGGGATTTTTTTAATTCCAAAAGGAGAGAGAATATTATCCTGCTAAAATGATTGATTGTTGACATCTGGTCTAAGCACACCCCTTTTAGGGAGGACTTCTGGTTTAAGCCCCTCCCCCTTTTAATATGAACTTTATACTTCCGGCAATAAGATTCTTATCAATTAAATCAAATCTTATATATTTTATACTTCCAGTAATTATGTAATCAAAACTTTTGACCATTAGTATGGATGTATACTGTTTAGTTTACATTTAGTTTGAGTTGTATTAATATTTGTCTGGAATGAGCAGTGTTTTTTTACAGCAGGCTTAAAAATGTGTTTTAGATGTGTTCAGTATTCCTCTGAGTTATAATGCTTAAACACTTTTTTGTGGGTAAGTAAACAGTTACTTTAGGAATCCAAACCACAGCTTTTATATAAATTAAACTGAAACTTAACTGGCTAGCAAACTAATCCAGCTTTTGGACAAAGCTCAATTTTCACAGCTGAAGGTTGTGCCTTATTTTTAGCTCTTGAACAAATAGAAAGGAAACAGACCATCCTATGAATTTCAGCATAATAGGAAATTTACTTAATGACTATGACACACCATAGAATGACTAAAGGATTAAACAAAACGACTGATGATATTAAAAGATATAATAAAAATGTTAAAAAATCTATACAAAACACTGAGTACACTAACTTTGCAATATCAATTGTTTGTTTATTGTCAAAAATGGACATGATGATTAATAAATGATGGATGATTTAACTATTAATGCAAAATGACATGCAATTTTATATATATATATATATATATATATATATATATATATATATATATATATATATATGTCATACAAATTTTGTACGTTCATTTTAATTCTCTTGTGTGTGTAGTTTACAAAATGGTCCTCATTTTTTTTTTAAAAATGACATGAATTACAGTAACTATTATTTGTTAATTTTCTATTTGCAGTTGTTCACCTCTAATCCTTTCAGTGAGTCCAAACTAATAATTTAACACCAAATAAAATCATTTAAATATTGAAGAAAATCTTTTAAAATAATTTTTTAAAAGGTAACATGTGTTGGATATTTTTATTGCAAGCCACAGAATGTGACCAGGATGTAAACAGATTTCCAGATCATTTCTTCCACCCTAAAAGACGGATGTCCTCATCCATTAACGACTGAAACCAATGATGTCTAAGTATTTCTCTGTCAAGTTCTGGGACTTCTTCGCAAGGGTAGCCATGACTGTGAACAGACCGCACAGATGGAAGTGGAAAAGCACCTCAGGTTCAGCCTCCAGCAGCGGCTCCAGATCTTTCTGCAGGCATGTGTGATATTTGCCATCCTCGTGTGGTACCAGACCACTCTCCACCATGTTCTTGATAGCTTTCAGCATAAGGTAGTTCTCGTACAGATCTATGCTCTTGTCTGTGGCACCTGGAGCATCATTGTATGGGATGTCCCGCAGGAGGCTAGGCAGCAGGATGGTCTGCTCCATATTGTGCACTGCAGTGCTGTAGCGGTGCAAGGCCAGCAGCAGGGAGCTTCTGCTCAATTTGGCGTCGACAGACTGCATGTCTTCAAGTTGGTTTCAGGCTGGTGATGTTTCAATACAAGTGTTGTGGCCAGTGCCTAAATGCAGTGCAAGTTGAGCAGAGCATGGCTCGTTTTATAGAGTGTTAGACAGTGGACAGTTATGCAACATAAGTGGCCTGATCTAGGACTGGCAGAGTTCAGTTGAAAAAAAAACCTTGAGCTAAATCACCCCTCCCCCTTTATTTCTTCACAGCAGGACATTTTAACGGCTATTGTGAGATCAAGCTGTTTCAAAATCACTGACCCCAAAATGTTTTTTAACATTAGACCACTAAACAAAAACTGCTTAACTGTAACAAATGTGCACATATAGTGTATGCTGCTATATTAAACAAAAACAAAAAAGATTCCTTTTTTTTATTACAATATTAAAAAACCATTAAAATTACATTTGTGACTTGTGTACTCACATTTTTCCAGATGTTTTGGAGAACACTGGACAGGATAATATCATAAATTTATAATGCATATCCTGCATTTGACCTGGGGTGCCCAACCTTCAAAACTTTCACATATTAAGAAAGATTTACAAAATAATGCTCCCCTAATGACAAAATAGGCTTAAAATAAGAAAATTCGGTAACACTTTATAATAATTACACATATGAACCATTTATTAAGCATTAGCAAATAGTGAATGCATTATCTGTTAAGCTGTAACTCTACATTAATAAATGTTAGTAAGCAGTTTATAACTGCAGCTACAAATGCTCTATTCTTGACTTATAACCACATTTATAATTGTACTAATTAATTGTACTTTCATACTTTGTTAAGGATTTATTTTTCATTACTAAATTAAGTATTGCATTATTTACAAACTAGTTATTTAAGCATAGTTGCTTGTTTTGTAAGATCATTCAAATGCTTTATTAACTCAACTTCATGCAGTTTTGTGAACTAATCTAAAATGATGACTATTTATGCTTTATAAATCCCTTATAAATGACAATTAAAGGCTCAGTTAAATTCTAAGCAGGAAAAAAGAACATAAACAACATTATTCATTTCTATTCATTTAAAGATACACAAAAAAAACCTTGTCATATAAAAAATAAATCTTTGCAATCTTATCTTAAATAAAATTACCATACAGTTTTAACATTGCATCCTATTATATTGGTACATTATTATATTGCTGTTGTTTTATCCAATTTTATGTTGTATTTTGGCACTTCTGTTATTCAGCAATGTTTAAACTTGTTTAAATTTTACTTTTTAGATACAATTGCAAAGTTAGTTTGTTGTTCTTGTTCATTTGATACTCAGCCTTTAATTGTCATTTATAAGGGATTTATAAAGCATAAATAGTCCTCACTTTAGTTTAGGTCACAAAACTGCATGGAGTTGAGTTAATTAAGCATTTATTAACATACATAGTAACCATTACTATATGCCTGAATAATATAATAAGTATATAAACATTAATTTAGTAAATAAGTATATAAACGTTAATTTCAATAGTTTGTTAATCATTTACTAACTCATTCTGAATGATCTTAAAAACCTCCAACTACTCTTAAATACATATGGTTTGTAAATAATGCAAAACTTCATTTAGTAATAAAAAAAAAAATCAACCAGTCACAAATTATGAAAGTACAATTATTAAGCACATTATAAATGTGGTTATAAGTCAATAATACAGCATTTGTAGCTGCAGTTAAAAACTACTTACTAACAATTATTAATGTAGAGTTAATGCTTAACAGATAATGAATTCACTATTTGCTAATACTTAATAAATGATTCATAGTGTGTAGTTATTATAGTGTTAACATGGTTTGTAAATAATGCAGTACTTAATTTAGTAATGAAAAATTAATCATTAGCAAAATATTAAAGTACAATTATTAAGCATATTATAAATGTGGTTGTAAGTCAAGAATACAGCATTTGTAGCGGCAGTTATAAACTGCTTACTAACGTCTATTAATGTAGAGTTAATGCTTAACAAATAATGAATTCACTAGATCAGTGGTTCTCAAACTGTGCTATGCGGAGGAATCGCTGAATAATAAAAGAAAAAAATAACACCTAATCCTTTGATGTGTACGATAACATCGATGTGATCAGCATTGGCTGTTCCCTGAAGCATACGATCCAATGACTGTAAAAATATGGACGACGCAACAGCACCTTTTCCCATTGAAAGCATTGAGGGCAAAATCTCCTCATGACGGGCACAAACTTTACTGACAGAGTAAATAAGCGCATGTATCTCCGTGTTAGGGAGTTGTTTCCTCAATCACCAAGGGTTACCTAATACCCTTGAGGAAACCGGCTCCACTCGCAGATTGTTAAACCTTGCAAATGTATTAGGTGTCGCCCAGCCCGCAGGTCTACATATGTCTGTTAGAGAGGCACCGCGTGCACGAGCACAGGAGGATGCGATGCTCCGAGTGGAGGGCGCACGCACTCCTGGGGGACACGGCTCGCCCTGGCTCTGGTAAACGAGGGAGATGGCATCCACTTTCCAGTGGGCCAACCTCTGTTTCGATACCGCACTTCCCTACGGCACTTGCCGACCACCATAACAGGCGAAGGGCTGCTCAGATGATCTAAAAGTGCGGTCCAGATAAATTCGCAAAGCGCGAACTGGACAAAGTAATGAAAGGGCTGGGTCTGCCAGGGGGCAGCGCTTGCAGGCTCACTACCTGGTCTTTAAACGGTGTGGTAGGAACCTTGGGCACATATCCCCGGCGGTGTCTCAGGACAACGTGAGAGTAAGCCGGCCCGAATTCCAGGCACGAGACACTGATCGAAAATGCCTCCAGGTCCCCGACCCTCTTAATCGATGTCAACGCGACCAGCAGAGCTCTCTTCAGGGAAAGAAATCTTAAAGATACTGAGTCAAGTGGTTCGAAGGGATCTGTAAGCAGGCTCATGAGAACTAGGGCAAGATCCCAAGAGGGCATGAGAGGGGGGGCGGGTGAATTAATTTGCCTAGTGCCTCCGAGGAACTGGATGATGAGATTATGCTTTCCCACGGTGCTGCCAGCCACCGTGTCATGATGAGCGGAGATGGCATCCACATAAACCTTGAGTGTGGAGGGCAACAGCCTACGCTTCAGCTTCTCTTGGGGGAAAGAAAGCACAACGCTGATCTGGCAATCTCGGGGGCCTTCTCTGCGAGAGACGCACCATTCAGTGAATAGACTCCACTTCAGGGCGTAGGCACGCCTCATGGAGGGGGCTCTAGCCTGAGTGATGGTATTAACCACCGCAGTCGGTAGGTTACCTAAGTCTTCCTCGCGTCTAAGGACCATACGTGAGGGTTCCAAAGATCCGGAAGAGGGTGCCAGATGGCGCACTGTCTCTGAGAGAGTAGGTGCTCTGTCAAAGGGATCGGGCCCACTTTATATTAAGTGTCCTTAACTACTATGTACTTGCATCAAAAAATAAATACAATGTACTTACTGTGTTCATAATGTATTTGAGAACACTTGTGGTGCTCTTCAGTTAGGGTAGGGGTAGGGTTATGGACAGGTTTGGTGGTATAGGTAGGTTTAAGGGTGGGTTAAGGTGTAAGGGATGGTCAACAGTGTATTTACAAATGTAATTACAGATGTAATTACATACAAGTGTTTAATCCAGCATAAGTACACAGTAAATACACGTATTTATACAATAAGTACATTGTAACGAATTATTAATTTCTGTGTAAGTACATAGTAGTTAAGGACACTTAATATAAAGTGGGACCAAGGGATCTGCCAGGGGAGGGCCGTCGCGAGGAGGGAGAGCTCTGACATCCAGGTCCGGTTGGGCCAGAGGGGCGCTACTAGCAAGACCCGCTCCTCGTCCTCCCTGACCTTGCACAGTAACTGCGCGAGCAGGCTCACTGGGGAAACGCATATTTGCACATGCCCCGAGGCCAGCTGTGGGCCAGTGCATCCGTGCCAAGAGAGTCCTCGGTCAGGGAAAAAACAACTGGCAATGAGCGTTCTTGGGGGAAGCAAACAGATCGATCTGGGCTTCCCCGAATCGCGCCCATATCAGCTGAACAGACTCGGGGTGGAGTTTCCATTCTCGCGTCGGCTGCATGGTTGAGCTCGCCTGGAATGTAAATGGCACGCAGCGATTTCAGCCGTGTATGACCCCAGAGGAGCAGACGGCAGGCGAGCTGAGACATGCGGCAGGAGCGAATACCCCCCCATGCGGTTAATATATGCCAGCGCCGCCGTGCTGTTCGTCCTGACCAGCATGTGCTGCTGCTCCAGCACCAGAATAAATGGTGGAGAGCGAGAAACTGCCAACAGCTCTAGGCGATTGATATGCCAATGCAACTGGGCTCCTTTCCACAGGCCCCCAGCCCGTGTTGGAAGCATCAGTTGAAATAACAACATGACTGGACGTCTGTCCTAGAGACACTACAGCCTGTAGAAACGAGGGGTCATTCCAAGGGCTGAGGGCGCGGCAACACAGCGCAGTAACAGTGACTCGGTGTGTGCCCACGTACCATGCGCGTCTGGGGACACGATCGGGAAGCCAGTGCTGAAGTGGTCTCATATGGAATAATCTGAGCGGCGTGACAGCGGCTGCGGATGCCATATGCCCCAGGTGCCTCTGAAATAATTTCAGTGGGACCACTATTTTGCTGTCGAACTCTCTCAGACAGTTCAGCATTAGCTAAGTGCACTCTCCGGAGAGGCACACTGTCATGGTGACTGAGTCCAACTCCAGCCCGAGAAAAAAGGTCCTCTGCACGGGGACAAGTTTGCTCTTTTCTCGGCTGACCTGAAGTCCCAACAGTTGGAGGTGCCGGAGCACCTTGTCTCTGTGCATAATCAATTACTCTCGAGAGTGGGCTAAAATCGTCAAGATAATTGAGTTTGCAGATGCCCGCGAGATGAAGGGGCGCTAAGGCACCATCCGCGAGCTTGGTGAAAACCCGGAGACAGAGACAGCCCAAAGGAGAGGACTTTGTATTGCCAAGCTCAACCTTCGAACATAAACCGCAGAAACTGACGGTGGCATGGAAGAATGGAAACATGAAAGTACGCGTCCTTCAGGTCTATTGCTGCAAACCAATCCTGAGGACGAACGCACCGGAGGATGCACTTCTGCATGATTAAAAATGCGCAGATCTAGGATTGGCCGTGAACACCGCTCTTCTTGGGCATGATGAAGTACGGGCTGTAAAACCGGCACTTCATCTCGGCTGGAGGGACCGGCTCGATTGCATCCTTCGCCAGGAGGACAGCAATCTCCTCTCCCAAGACAGGGGCGGACAGGGGGCTGACCCTGGTGGAATACACACCTGTGAACTTGGGGGGCCATTTTGCGAATTGAATCGCATAGCTGAGTCTGATTGTGCGTATGAGCGAAGGGCTGGCCCGCGCTAACCAGGCAGGCAGAGCTCTCGCTAATGGACTCATCGCTACAATCGCTGACGTACCAGCAGTGGGGCAGTGCGGAGTGGGTGTGCTGATCTGGGAAGCGCAAGGGTCCCGCGGGAAGCACGAGGGTCCCCCCAGATTAACTCTCACCTCGCACACAAGTTCGCGTGTGAGCCACTGGCGAAATGCACTGAACCTGCGAGCTGGAAGGCATATCGTTCAGACTGGCAGAGTTCGGGCATCCGGGGAAGTGGAAAAGTGCTCTTTCATTGATGTTTTTGTGGCACTGAAAAGTGCCGATGGAAATGGGGGCCGGCCCCCCAGCGGGGAAAGAGCAAATTCCCTTTTCTCTGGATGACCTGTCTTAAGGGCGCTTCGTGGTCCGTTTACCGGACTTAACTACGCCCTAGGCAGAGCAGTTCTTGTAGGCAGGTGCCCTCAGCGAGGAGCAGCAGATGTGGATGGCTCGGCGGGCGGAGCGGGCTTACGGTCCCGCCGATAGATGACATTGCCCATTGCATCAGACTGCTCTCTCACCGCCTTGAATTCCTGGGTGAATTCACCGACGGTGTCGCCAAACAGGCCAGCCTCGGATATGGGGGAGTCAAAAAAAAAAAAAAAAAAAAAAAAAAAAAAAAAAAAAAAAAAAAAATATCGGACTTTGTCAACTTCGTACATATCAGCCAGGTTTAGCCAGAGGTGGGGCTCCTGGACCACTAATGTGGACATCGTCCTCCCCGACGCACACGCAGCAGATTTAGTGGTCCGAAGAGCATAGTCGGTTGCAGTGTGGAGCTTGTGTAGCAAGCTTGGGTTGGACCCACCCTCGTGCAGCTGAGCCAGCGCCTGCGCTTGGTAGTGCTGGTAGGGGGCCATAGCATGCAAGGCGGAAGCAGCCTGGCCTGCAGCCTTGTAAGCTCTAGCTCAGAGGGAGGCAGATAACCTACAGGCTTTGGATGGGAGACGAGGCAAACCCCACCAAGAAGAGGCGCCACGCGGGCAAAGATTGACCGCAATGGCACGCTCAACCTGAGGAACCACCTCATACCCCCTGGCTGCTCCACCGTCAAGAGTGGTGAGGGTGGAGGGACAAGCAGCACGGGCAGGTGCCCTCCAAGACTGCATGAGCCTACTGTGCACCTCCAGGAAGAAGAGGACGAGAGGCTTCGAAGGCTTGGCCCTCTTGTCCTCTACGTAGCACCCATCTAGTCAGTCTTGCCGCGGAGCTGGGGGATAAACCACCTCCAACCCCAAGGCCGAAGCAGCCCGGGAAAGCATGGCTAACATGTCCGATTCAGGATCCGTACTGACATCGCTCACCTGCCCGGAGGGGGTGAGCGGGTCTGGATCCTCGTCGAACAATGAAAGCCTACCCTCCGATGCAGCAGTGGACGTCTGGTCCCCGGTGTCATCGAGCGTAAGGGCTACCATCTGGCTTGATGGACCGCTTCCTCGGCTCGAAGCTTGGATGGAGCACTTGGAGGAGCGGGAGGTCCGCGGGCCCGGAGGCGGCGTATAATCTCCCACTGGAACCCTTAGACCTGCCCGAGTGCCCGCTGCAGTGCAGGGGACAGCTGGGGTGGTTCGCCCTTTTGCAAGGGCTAGCTGCGATCTTAACTGCGCAACAGACATGGCATCACAATGATGACATGAACTGCCCACGAGCACCGCATTAACATACTGGACCCCTAGACATGCAACGCAGTGCTCATGCCCATCATCGAGGGACAGGAAACCACCGCATCTAGAAACTTTCGCTGTGCTTTTATGCTAAATTGATTGCAACAAGCATCAGGTGCGTAAGCTGACGCTGCCAATTCATTTGGCATTTCATTAGCCCGTTTACATACTCTTTCAGACGATTGACTTTCTGAACGAAATCCCCATACGTGGATTAAATCCACTTATAGCATTGAAGTTCCCCATCCGAAGGGGAACTGTAAGTGCATACTTGAGATAAAGTTTGGACATTTGAATATGCTGTTTATTTTATTTATTTTATTAACAATCTGCAACAAACAAAATCTGAAGCACAAATATTCAGCAGATTTTTTTTTACCTTCAAATCCTTGGTGAAAACATGCTCTTCAAAATGAGCACTGCAACGGCGGGATGTTGTTGGTTTCGTCTCATGTTCACCACCAATTGTATCAATCTTTCTGCATCGTGCCCACCTAAAGCAAAACTACAAAACATATGGAGCTACTATCACAGTTTCATTTAGCTGCCTTTGACAATTTTATATTAATGTTTTTTTTTTTGTTGTTGTACATTGTTTTATAAATTTAAAGTAATAAATATAGTTCATATGGAAATATAGTTCTCAGAAGCAGAGGTGAAGAAAAAAAATATAAATATCATGTGATTTAAACAATATCTTAATTACTTACAAATTTACACCTATTTGGATGTGTATTTTATGTAGGCTAAAACAAATACATTTTACTAAATAAATAAACGGATAACTAACGTCCCCATACGTTGAGATAAGCTGTTAACAGTACATGGTATTTAATGAATTTTAACGTTAAATAAATTTGAAATAGTATACACTATATACAGTTCCACCTGTTATATACGTTTATAACGTTGTTTTAAAGCAATAACATTTTTGAACTAAACAATTCGGTAGACAAAAATTAACATGCCACTAACGTTAAATATTCTGCCATTTTAAATCAAGTTCAACTAACATTACCGTTACACTAGACTGCTGTATACAGTTCTCTAACTAATCAGAGCAGGATAAGTTCAGTTTTGTTTCCCAAATTATTATTGTATACCCATAAAAATAATTAGTAGATTGCACATACAGATGCCCGTCATGTCTAATGCTAGACGTTATCTTAGCTAACGTTAATAATACATACAGGTATTAGCCTACCTTAACTTAGCCCACATTTAACCTTACCGAAAAAACTGATCCTGAAGGCCAGTTAGTACAGTTTACTGAACAACTCATTTTTTCGCAGTGAAATAACACAGTAATCGATGATTATTAGTTCGCTATACCTTTAATCCTGCTTCAATCTGCTCCTGAAGCGCCGACGATCTGCTCAGGGAAGCTGTCAATCACAACTGTCAATCATGACGACACGCCCCGTTTTTTTGCATCAAATTACTGGTTGAAAACATACTGTTTGCAAAAATTAAGATCGGCACCTATAGCAGCATGATAACAACTGCCTTAAATGACCAAGACCATCTTTCAGGAAAGTTTAATTTCAAGTGTCATTTTTTTTTTTTTGGCCTCAAATCTCCTTCATTAACACGGAGGAGGCGGGCTTTATGAATGTACTGCAGCCAGCCCCCAGGGGGCGATCTAATGGCCGAGACCTTCACTCAAAAGCAGGCCTGTGGCACACTTGGTCCAATCACAGCGCTGTGCTTAGAATGTTTACTTAGGTTTAAGAATTGATTCCGAAGCGGTGATTTGACTGATGTGAAAAGTGGCCAATCACAGTCGACCTTGTCTAGTTTTGCGTGAAACGTAAGGGCGAGACAAAGGCCTTTCTGTGTTGCAGTGACAGAAAAAATAAATGTTTTATTGGAATAATGCTTCTCAGATGTTTTCACTATAGAGATGTCTATGTTTTTTAGCAAGAGTAATTAAACCGCGGACATATTTTCTGCCATTTCGACAATCTATATCCACGTTTCGCTCTCTTCTCTCCGACAGCAAGTTACTCGCCTCTGACCTGTCACTCTTCTAAATACAGTCTGAATGTCGGCGCAGGAATGCAGGTATTGCACAATTATTTATTTCTGCAAATGTTGCGAGTGCTTTATTTTAATTTGAGAGCGCAGTCATGTACGGTAATCGCAAAAACAGATATGCAAGCTCTTAAATAGGCTTTTTCAAATGAACTGCAAGTCCTCACATCGCATGTGTGCTCAGACTGTATACAATCGTGATCTCTTCGCTATGAAAGTAGACATTATTTATCTTTGCTCCTTGATTAAATTTGATAAAAAACTATTAAGTATATAGAATTAGATTGATGCATGATCGATGACAATGCTAACTGACTTCTTATTTGGCTGTATAGTGAAACTTACTTTTAGCAAAGGTGAAACTTTTTTATTTCTTTACGACAAAACAATTATGCTAGAAATGTTTCTGTTGAGGTATTTGTGTGATTTATACATAATAGATGTATTCTGATCTGTCTTAAAGCATCACTAAATTGTAAAGGAATTTAAGGTCAAAGCAATCTGTTGTTACTAATTGTTTATTTATCAAAATTAAAGCACTTAAAGTACTGCTTTGATAAATGTAGTCGTATATATATGATAAATTTCAAATGCCACAAGTAAAACGAAGTCATTTGTTTTATTATTTTATTACTGACAGTGTATTGTCTTTTTTGTAAAATTATTAATTAAAAGTTCAAGATCAAGTGTAAAATACAATTTCCATGTGATGTACAGCTATTTGTGTGAAGAACAGAAATTGCTCTTTGCCAATAACTGGAATCTTTTCTGGGAGCGTCCTAGGCTTTTCCGCGCTGATGGGCTGCACCCCAGTCGAGCTGGAGCTGAACTCCTGTCGGACAACATCACCAGAATACTTCGCTCTATCTGACTAGTAAGTAAAAATTCACAAAATTCACAATTTAGCCACACAGACTCCTATTCGTCCCACATAAATAACAGTAATGCATACCCAACTAACCACATAGAGACTGTGTCTGTTCCTCGTATTATTAGATCAAGAAACAAACGTACTGTGTGCTCCAGAAATAATCTATTAAGAATTAAACCAGAAAAAACACTAAAAAGTGAAAATACAAATTTCATGAAGCTTGGTCTCCTAAACATCAGGTCACTAGCACCTAAAGCACTTATCATAAATGAAATAATAACAGATAACAATCTTAATGCACTCTGTCTCACTGAAACCTGGCTGAAACAAAATGACTATATTAGTTTAAATGAGGCAACTCCTCCAGGATTCTTATATAAACATGAGGCTCGTCAAACTGGTCGTGGTGGTGGAGTCCCGTCAATCTTTAGTGATATTCTTAATGTTAATCAGAGAAACGGACTTATGTTTAGCTCCTTTGAAGTACTAACGCTTAATGTTGTCCTTCCAAACACTATGCAAAAACCTATGTTATCTCTCGCTCTAATCACCATATATAGACCTCCAGGACCCTATGTCAATTTTCTAAAAGAGTTTTCTGATTTTATCTCTGACTTACTAGTTAAAACTGATAAAATACTAATTGTAGGAGACTTTAACATCCACATAGATGACGCTAACGACACATTAGGGCTCGCGTTTACGGACTTGCTGGTCTCACTAGGAATAAAGCAAAATGTTATTGGTCCAACTCATCGCCTAAAGCATACACTAGATCTAATTCTGTCTTATGGAATTGAGGTCACTGATGTAGACATTATACCACAAAGTGATGATATTACAGACCACTACCTCTTACTATACAAGCTGTGTTTACCTGAAATTAGCAGATCCGCTCCGATATATCGTCCTAGTAGAACTATTGTTCCGTCCACTAAAGATGAATTTATAAATAACTTACCTGATCTTTCTCCACTTCGAAATGCACCCGCAAACGCAAATGACCTTGATGTAGTAACCAGCAGTATGGATGCCATCTTTACTAGCACTTTAAATACTGTGGCACCCATCAAACTAAAAAAGGCTAGAGAGAATAAAACTACACCGTGGTATAATAGTCATACCCGCGCTCTCAAAACAGCAACCCGTGCCCTGGAACGTAAATGGAAAAAAAACTAATTTAGAAGTCTTTAGAATTGCATACAAAGACAGTATGTCCAGCTATAGGAGGGCTTTAAAATCTGCCAGGGCTGAGCACCTCCGCAAACTGATAGAAAATAATCAAAACAATCCTAGATTCTTATTTAACACCATCGCTAAATTAACAAATAATCGGTCATCTTTGGAACAAAACGTTCCACACGCAAATTAGTAGTGATGACTTCATGAATTTTTTCAGTGATAAAATAGAAGGCTTTAGACAGAAAATAGGAGATATTAAACTTTCTGCACCGCCTTATACTTCAGATCCAGTAAACACGCCTCTGAATCTAAATAACCTACAGTGCTTTAAAATCATAGAACAGGAAGAGCTAGACAAAATTATAAATAGCTCTAAATCAGCTACGTGTATATTGGACCCAATTCCAACAAAGTTACTGAAAGAATTGCTACCTGTTATAGGAGAACCTCTTCTTAACATTATCAACTCTTCTTTATCTTTAGGCCATGTTCCAAATCCTTACAAGTTAGCTGTTATTAAACCTATTATTAAGAAACCACAACTGGAACCCAGCAACTTAGCTAATTATAGGCCTATTTCAAACCTTCCATTTATATCTAAAATACTAGAAAAAGTTGTTTCTGCTCAATTATGCTCCTTTCTGCAGACCAACAATGTTTTTGAAGTGTTTCAGTCAGGTTTCAGAGCTCATCACAGTACAGAAACTGCATTAGTGAAAATAACCAACGATTTACTCTTAGCTGCTGAGCAAGGGTGCATCTCGCTATTAGTTCTACTCGATCTTAGT